>NC_067242.1:5522500-5625351 GCF_019924925.1 Ctenopharyngodon idella | reverse complement strand
AATAATGACTTAATAGTGTTGCTAAATCTGTCAGAAGGAATTACTATCCAAAACCTCACAAAAACCTCAAAAGCTTACAATGATTTCAGTCATTAATTAGAGAGTTATTGTGTTTTTCACTTTAGAAATACTGATCCAAAATAATTAGTAATTCCTTCCTGAAGGATTTGCAAATACTTGAGTCATAACTAGTGTGTTACCATGATCTTCACTTTAGAATTAATTATATATTATGCATTATTCACATTAATTATTAACCTGTATATAGTAGTTCTTAGTAGTTCTCTGGAAGGTATGAAAAAAATAGTAGTTATTGATTAGCTAATAGTGAACTACCATCTTCAACTGAGCGCTATTACTTACTTAATCTTTAATCAGAGTTTCTTGTTAGTTAATAGTAAATTATTAGAGTGTTAATAATGTGTTACTCATTTGCTCCTGTGTAGTTAATCATTAATGTACGGAACATTATAAAGTGTTACTGCAGAAGACAGAAACACTCACTGTATGTCCAGTAGGACCTCATGGTACATTTATTGTCAGCAACAGTGTTGTCATAATTCTTAATTTAGATCATATTTAAAGGGATAGTTAACATAAACATGAAAAGGCTGTCATCATTTACTCACAGGTGTTGAAAGCTTTTTTAATTTCTTTATTATTTTTTATGACTGTGATAAATCTCCAATGGAAATATTTGACATATTTAATAGTCTGTAGAATTGTGACTTGTATCTGTTTGATCTGAACTGAAAGATTGAAGAGAGTGTCATTGTTCTCTACAGGTTGTGGGATTGTGGAGTCACAGATGAAGGTTGTGCTGCTCTGGCTTCAGCTCTGAGATCAAACCCCTCACACCTGAGATATCTGAATCTGTCTGGGAATAAACTAGGAGATTCAGTTCATCTGCTCTCTGCTGTACTGGAGGATCACTCACTGTAAACTGGAGATATTGTGGTAAGATCATCACTCTGATAATCACAATATATACCCCAATATAATATATTTGTCCTTGGTAAACATATTCTATTATTAGTAATGTAATTTTTAACTTTTTCAACTCAATGATCACAGATTTGCTTGTTAAATTCTTCCTTTTTTCGTGTCTGTTGAAGGAGTCCAAACAAAACCATCACACTACATCCACACAAATGAGAGAAAATTTAATAATATTTTATTAACAGCTCATTTTCTGTATAATATATGTATATATATATATAGAGAGAGAGAGAGAGTTTGACCTGGAAAACCAAAACCAGTAGTTTTATGTTTGATTAATAGACACTCAGTTAAACAAAAAATTAGAAGTGATTATTATTTGAAAAAAGAATTATTTTTGAAAAAAAAGAGAAAACAATGCACTGAAAAAAAGTGTGTTGGATTTACATGATTTAATGTACATCAGTTCCACATGAATTAAGTTTTAAATATTTTGCTGAGCCCCCAGCCTGAGTTCTTCAAGGCGACCGTTATTTAGAACTTATCACTTTATTGTTTCCATGGTGACGCGTCATTGCTTGTCACGTAACACACTGCAGCGCTGTATGACTGATGGTCTGCTTTTATTTCATTTTTTCCTTTTTTATTCATAATATTCACACATTTGTTCACTATATCATGAAATATCTGAAATTCCGATTGTCAAATATGTGCAAGTGGATGTGTTTTGCAGTTTAAACACCTTTATAACGATCGCGATAGTTGAGCTAAAATGAGCGATGGGCGCCCGCCATGTTAGTTTGCGCCGTACAGAGAATCGGATCTGTTGATTTACAACATGTGAATTCATCCTAGGCCTGGGCGATAAAACGGTATCGATATTTATCGACGGTAATGTCTTAATCGATAACGATAGAAAAAATGTTCGATATAACTCACATATAGTTTAACTTAAATGCGTTAAAATGTAAACAGACATGAAGTTCGGTTGCATGAAACAACTCTCAAGCTCGCTCCGACCCTGGATCACAAACAGACGCGCTACTAGTGACACGCAAACAAGTTGCTGTGGAGTTCAGATGCGCAATCGCCACATGAGATCAGAACACACAAACACATGAAAATTAATGCTGTACCTGCCGGTGACGAGGAGAATGTGAATAAAAAAGCACATGTCAGCTCGTCAGTGTGGCAGTTTCATGGTTTCCTTACGTCTTACAGTTGATTAACTTCAAAGTTCGTCTTGAGAGAGCAGTTGTCATGTCGGTATTAACAACTGCACAAACAGTGCTTTCAATCACACAGTATCATTATTTCTGTGCTACAAATATTCAGGTTATCACAGAAGTACTGAGATAAAAGTTTATCGTTCAGATAAAACACTAATGTATGGAAGCCTGTTTCCGCCACAAAAAAAAAAAAAAAAAGAGTAATTGCGACTTTTTATCTCAGAATTCTGACTTTTTATCTCACAATTGCGTGATATAAAGTCAGAATTCTGAGATATAAAGTCGCAATTGCGTGATATAAAGTCAGAATTCTGAGATATAAAGTCGCAATTGCGTGATATAAAGTCAGAATTCTGAGATATAAAGTCGCAATTGCGTGATATAAAGTCAGAATTCTGAGATATAAACTCGCAATTGCGTGATATAAAGTCAGAATTCTGAGATATAAACTCGCAATTGCGTGATATAAAGTCAGAATTCTGAGATATAAAGTCGCAATTGCGTGATATAAGTCGGAATTCTGAGATATAAAGTCGCAATTGCGTGATATAAAGTCGGAATTCTGAGATATAAAGTCGCAATTGCGTGATATAAAGTCGGAAGTCTGAGATATAAAGTCGCAATTGCGTGATATAAAGTCGGAATTCTGAGATATAAAGTCGCAATTGCGTGATATAAAGTCGGAATTCTGAGATATAAAGTCGCAATTGCGTGATATAAAGTCAGAATTCTGACTTTTTTTCTCGCAATTGCGAGTTATAAAGTCAGAATTCTGAGATATAAACTCGCAATTGCGTGATATAAAGTCAGAACTGCGAGATATAAACTCGCAATTGCGTGATATAAAGTCAGAATTCTGAGATATAAACTCGCAATTGCGTGATATAAAGTCAGAATTCTGAGATATAAACTCGGAATTGCGTAATATAAAGTCAGAATTCTGAGATATAAACTCGCAATTGCGTGATATAAAGTCAGAATTCTGAGATATAAACTCGCAATTGCGTGATATAAAGTCAGAATTCTGAGATATAAACTCGCAATTGCGTGATATAAAGTCAGAATTCTGAGATATAAACTCGCAATTGCGTGATATAAAGTCAGAATACTGAGATATAAACTCGCAATTGCGTGATATAAAGTCAGAATTCTAAGATATAAACTCGCAATTGCAAGATAAAAAGTCAGAATTCTGAGATAAAAAGTCGCAATTACTCTTTTTATTTTTTTATTTAGTGGCGGAAACGGGCTTCCATACTAATGTCTATGTTATCGACCAAAATAGAGCAAATCAGCTTTTGAAAGAAACTTGAACGCGCTGAAAATGACGCATTTATCGATTGTTTCACCACCAGGTGGCGACAAGTGACTGTTAAAAATGTATTTGACGTTGAAGCTTCATTCAACAGATTCTTTCAAATACACTGATTCATCAAGTAATGAAACGAGTATTTATGAGCATGTCATTGAATCATACATCCAAACAGTTTTTTTTTTAAATAATTAATTCAAATATATTTAAAATTTTAAAATAAACTGCAGTAATTCATATTTTGTCAGAACCTCTAGTAAATTACATGTTATTTCATTTAGTTGTCATTCAGAATTGTGATCTCGGTTTGAAACAAACAGTATTTCTCAATTTATCCAGAATTGTGCAGCTCTAAGTTTCTTTAACACTTATTTATTTAATCTTCATATAAAATATAAGAACAATTTGTTTACATTTTATTTTGCTTTGTTTAAAAAAATATTTGTTGTTTGCCTTAATTAAAAATGCATTGGTTAAATTCAAACATTTTTTTCTAATACATTTTTTTCAATAATTATCGATACCGATCAATATGAAACATTATATCGTGATAATTTTTTTAGCTGTATCACCCAGCCCTAATTCATCCACTTCTCCCGAAATACATGAAAGTAAGTGAGTCGGTGAACTGGGGAAGAATAGAGTAAACCAGCGGCGGAGGAATAATTAATAGAGTAAACCAGAATAATTCGCATCATCCCATGTTTTTCAACTGTTAATTTGGGAGGGGGAAAAAATGATGGACCGTCCCTCCGTGGCGTTCTTGTCACATGACCTGCGGTGCGTTTGCGGCATTCTGAAAAGTTGAGATTCCCTTTCAGTCAGTCACGTTCGACGTACGTCAACAGTGACCGACGAATTGGGATATCGCTAGAGAGCCCTATCAGCTTCGAGTGAACTACAACAGGCCAATGGAGTTGGCGTGCGATATTTGCATAATGCGCACCGCCCCCGCCAGGTGGTATAAATAGGGGAGCAGATGCAATCGCACTCTGTCTTTCGCTTCAGAGCCATCTAGTATGTTCCAGCTTTCAGACTTCAGTGAATTCTTCAAGCTAAGGAAAAAAAAGGAAAATTACTTCTTCTTGTGTTGGTGTGACGGCACTTCAGCAAGGTCGCGAGCTTCCCGAGGAGCCTGAGCTTAAAGCTCTCAACTGCTGTTTTGACAGCACACAATTTCCATTTCCCAGCATTGTGTCTGTTGCGATTTGGGCCGGTTCCTCCGTTGTGTTCGGGGAGTGGTGTACCCGAACACATCGTGACACTCCCTGTGTGCTTCAGCACGAGAGAGCTGAATTTTTCCCCTCCTAAAAGAGCTTCACAGACGAACCCTGCGTCTTTTTCAAGATGTCATTTCGTCTGTACGTTACTGGATGCGGTCGTTCTTTGGTCCCCGCTGACGGCCACAATCGCTGCATCACGTGCCTGGGCGTTCAGCACGCTGAAGCAGCCTTTGTGGATAGTTCATGTTCTCACTGTGGGAACATGACTATTGCAGTGTTGAGATCGAGACTCTCGTTCCTTGGTTCTCAGGGAGCGGGGGTCCCCTCCCCTATGCCCCGTGCCGCCGTTTTCTCTGGCTTCGGCCGGCGTGACGGTGCGCCGGCGTATAGGCAGGGTGATCTGAGGATCACGGTCAGGGCTTCCCCGCCGAGCGCCGCTCCGCGGGCCCCTGTCCCCTCTACCTCACTGCAACCGGTGGTGTTGCCGACTGAGCGTGCTGGTCCCTCTACGGAGCGACCAGCCGTTTCTTTCGGAGCACCGGCGGATGACTGCATGTCGATCGCGGCATCGGAAGGTGAGCAAGAGTCCTCGGGAGTTCTCGGCTGCGTGAGGACTCGGCTGCGTTACCTCCCTCCGGGACCGTAGCGTTGTCCGAGCCTGATCCTGAGTTGACGGCTGTGCTTTCCCGGGCTGCCGAGAAGGTCGGGCTCGTCTGGAACCCTCCACCGTGTCCCGAACCTTCTCGGCTCGATGACTGGTACCTTGGGGTGGCCCGTGCTGGTCCCCAGCGCCCCGCCCCGATGCCATTCTTCCCGGAGGTGCACGATGAGGTGACCAGGTCCTGGCGGACGCCCTATAGCGTTCGTGCGAGACCTGGTCCCTCGTCCGCCTTCACCAACCTGGATGGCGGGGAGGCTAGGGGATATACGCGGATTCCCCCAGTCGAGAGGTCTGTTGCGATGCAACTGTGTCCAACGGCCTCTGGCTGGCGCGGTGAGCCGCGTCTCCCATTCCGGGCCTGTAAATTCTCGTCAGGCTTGACGGAGAAAGCTTACAGAGCCTGCGGACAGGCTGCCTCCACCTTGCATGCCATGGCCCTTTTGCAAGTTCATTAAGCAAAAGCGTTGATGGAAATGCCCCAGGGAGGTCTTGACCAGCAGCTGCTCGGGGAGCTGCGTGCCGCCACGGACCTCGCCCTCCGGGCGACTAAGGTGACGGCACGTTCTGTTGGTCAGGCGATGGCCACGCTTGTGGTCCAGCAATGCCACCTGTGGCTGACTCTTGCTGATATGAGGGATACCGACAAATATCGGTTCCTGGACTCCCCCATATCACAGGTCGGCCTTTTCGGCGACGCGGTAGAGAGCTTCGCCCAGCAGTTCTCTGCCGCCCAGAAGCAGGCTGAGGCTATTAAACACGTCCTGCCCCGGTGGTCCGCTGCTGCCTCCACCCCGCCGCCGGCCGCACAGCCTCAGCCCGCTCGTCGCCGAGGGCGCCCGCCTGCGTCGTCCTCCGCCCCTGCTAAGTTGGCGAAGCAGCAGCCAACACCAGCCAAACAGCAGGGTGCCGGTCGCGGACGCGGCGCCCAGCCCGCTCAGGCCAAGCCAGGTGGCAAGAGGTCGAGAAAGACGCGACCCTGAGACGGGCGACCTGGAGGGGAAGGTTCCTGCTCTTCGGGAGAGGACTCCATCGTCTCTCCCACCCCTGGAGGAGGGCCGGGGGGAATTTGTGAAATTGTCTGTCCCGCCGCTGGCTCTCCGGAGTCCAGCGGTACCCACTTCATCACAAAAAGAGCAGTTTCCCAATCCTCCAGGTCACAAGAGACTGTGGCTGTCAGCGCGCGAGGCTCCGCCTTGCCACTCGCAGCCCACTCTCACTTCGCCAGCAGGTCCCAGTGTGATGGTCGAGGCCGCCCCCCAGCCGTCTCCCATTCACACTGTCACCTCGCAGAGTCTGACCCCACTTCGGGCCGCTGCGCCGTCCGAGTCGGGTTCCAGCACTCTGCTTCGCTGCCCCACCCCCGGTGCGTCTGTGGTGCCTTTGGTCCCGCTGGCTCGGTGTCTGGAAGCCTGGATAGCGCTCCCCAGCCCGTCCCGCTGGCTCATTCGCACTATCAGACTCGGCTATGCGATTCAGTTCGCCCGGCATCCCTCGGTCTTCAGGGGTGTCCACTACACTCAGGTGTCCCTGGACAATGCACCTGTTCTCCGGGCGGAGATTGCTGTCCTCCTGGCGAAGGATGCAATCGAGCCGGTCCCTCCAGCCGATATGAAGTCAGGGTTCTACAGCCCCTACTTCATTGTACCAAAGAAGGGCGGTGGGCTACGGCCAATCCTGGATCTGCGTGTCCTGAACCGGTCCCTTCACAGGCTGCCATTCAAGATGCTTACGCAGAAGCGCATTTTCGAATGCGTCCATCCCCAGGATTGGTTCGCAGCGATCGACCTGACCTCGTCACAGACCCTTCCTACGGTTTGCGTTCGAGGGTCGGGCATATCAGTACAAAGTCCTACCCTTCGGGCTGGCCCTGTCGCCCCGCGTCTTCACGAAGGTTGCGGAGGCGGCCATTGTTCCTCTCAAGGAACAGGGCGTTCGCATCCTCAACTACCTCGACGACTGGCTCATCCTGGCCAGCTCGCGGGAGCAGTTGTGCGAACACAGGGACATGGTGTTAGCTCACCTCAGTCGGTTGGGTCTTCGGGTCAACTGGGACAAGAGCAAACTCTCCCCTGGGCAGAGGATCTCTTATCTCGGTATGGAACTGGATTCGGTCGCCCGTCAGTGTTGACCTGCCTGAGTACGCTTAAGCGCAGGACAGCGGCCCCACTGAAACTCTTTCAGAGGCTCCTGGGGCATATGGCATCCGCAGCCGCAGTCACGCCGCTCGGATTGCTTCATATGAGGCCGCTTCAACACTGGCTCCGCGGCCGGGTCCCGAGATGGGCGTGGCAGCGCAGTACGTTCCGTGTCCCCGTGACACCGAATTGCCATCGCACTCTCAACAAGTGGTAGGACCCTTCGTTCCTGCGGGCTGGAGTTCCCCTCGAACAAGTGTCCAGGCATGCTGTGGTCCACACAGCCTCCGCTTCCGGGCGAATGGAGACTCCATCCCCAGGTGGTCCAGCTGATCTGGCAGCGCTTTGGCGAGGCACAGATAGATCTGTTCGCCTCCCCGGAGACTGCCCACTGCCAGTTGTTCTATTCCCTGACCGGCGGCACGCTCGGCACCGATGCCCTGGCAATCAGCTGGCCCCGGGGCCTACGCAAATATGCGTTTCCCCCAGTGAGCCTTCTCGCACAGCTCCTGTGCAAAGTCAGGGAGGACGAGGAGCAGGTCTTGTTAGTGGCTCCATACTGGCCCACTCGGACCTGGTTCTCGGACCTCACGCTCCTCGCGACAGCACCTCCCTGGCCCATTCCTCTGAGGAAGGACCTCCTGACTCAGAGACGGGGCACCCTCTGGCACCCGCGTCCCGACCTGTGGAAACTCCATGTGTGGTCCCTGGACGGGACGTGGAGGTTCTGAGTGATCTCCCGCAAGCGGTCGCAGACACCATCACTTCCGCTAGAGCTCCTTCTACGAGGAACCTCTATGCGCTGAAGTGGAACCTATTCGTCGAATGGTGTTCCTCTCAACCAGAGGGGGGCGAGGAGACTGAATCCTCCCCGGCCCCCCTCTGTACCCTCTTGGGATCTGACCCTGGTTCTTACATCTCTCCGGGGTCGTCCCTTCGAGCCTTTGCAATCAGTCGAGTTAAAAGTACTGTCCCTAAAGACCGTCCTCCTGGTTGCATTGGCCTCGCTCAAGAGGGTAGGGGACCTGCACGCATTTTCGGTTGACGAATCATGCCTGGAATTCGGGCCCGGTGACTCTCACGTTATCCTGAGACCCCGACCTGGATATGTGCCCAAGGTTCCTACCACTCCCTTTCGAGATCAGGTAGTGAACCTGCAAGCGCTGCCTTCGGAGGAGGCAGACCCAGCCCTAGCTTTGCTCTGTCCCGTCCGCGCTCTGCGCCTGTACGTGGACAGAACGCGAAGCTTCAGGACCTCAGATCAGCTCTTTGTCTGTTACGGAGGCCAGCAGAAGGGAAAGGCTGTCTCCAAGCAGAGGATGGCCCACTGGATAGTGGACGCCATCGCCCTGGCGTATGAGTCCCAGGGCGTCTCGGTTACGTATGTAACCCTCGTTCCCTGAAGGAGGGAACGGAGACGTACGTCCCGTCGCCACAGTTGCTGTACCCTCGCTGTAGTGCGGACTAGATTGTCTCCTCAGCGAAAAACAGAGTGCGATTGCATCTGCTCCCCTATTTATACCACCTGGCGGGGGCGGTGCGCATTATGCAAATATCGCACGCCAACTCCATTGGCCTGTTGTAGTTCACTCGAAGCTGATAGGGCTCTCTAGCGATATCCCAATTCGTCGGTCACTACTGACGTACATCTCCGTTCCCTCCTTCAGGGAACGAGGGTTACATACGTAACCGAGACGATTTTTCATCTCGATGCGCCTGGAAAACGCACTGCATGCGCGTTGCTTACATTATGAGCGCGGCTGCCGCGTGCCTATAGGCTACATAAATAAAAAAAATAAAAGTGGAAATAAATAAAAATCGAAATGAATGAATAAATAAATAAAAAATGAATAAATGTGTGGAAAAACATAAATAAGGAAATAACTGTATAAATAATTATTTTATTATTATTCCATATTCCAAGAGCTGAAGTAAATTAATATAAAAAAGGTGCACAGAGTCATTCACGCAAATGCAAAACACCATCATGGTAACCCACAACACTTACATAATGCAATAAACGTTCATTAAACAACAGAAGCTGTAACATAAACCCTAATGTACATAACTGATAACAAAACTATTAAGAAACATGATTATTTAAACAAAATACTTTCAAATGTGGAGTGTTACTTTTTTGTGGGAATATCAGTTTACAGTTTTTGACTGTAAATTATACATTGATTTTGTCTTTTTTACTTCTAAAAATTGTAAAAATTTACAACATTTTACTGTGAAAATCACATAAAATGTCTGGTAAGAGCTTTTTCAGTTTTTCCCTGTATATAATACGGGAACTTACTGTTAACCTATTTACAATTTTTAAAAACAATTTTTTACAATATTTTGAGAATTTTTTGAAAGAAAAATTAACTTAAGAAATGTTCTATTTTTTTGGTTTTGCTATTGTTAAATAAATGCTCAGTAATAATTTCCAAAGATTTCTGAATTTCAGAGAATGTCTGAATGTGTTTATGCATCAGTTTCATTGTTTTAAATTATGCTGTATGGTTTTGTGTGCGGTAATTGTCAAACTCCAAAATTAATTTATTTTTAATTATTTAAAAAAACACATTTTTATATGAAAAAAGTTCATAATTGTATTTATATTGCCAGAATGTTTTACTTTGTCTTGCATATTTTTTTCATTAGATCAGATAACATTTTAAGATGTCATATGGTCATGTTACAATGTGCCCCACCTACGGGGCATGTTGTCACATTTCACTTCCATTCTTTCGATGTAAATAAAGAAGAAAAGTATATGCTGTAATAATGAAACAAAACTTTTACTATGCATGCAAATCTGAACAAATTATACTGAATATACCTGCAAATGCAGTCTCCGAGAGAGAGTGAGACAGAGCATTATGTAGCCTATCATGTCATACAAAGTTTAAAACATTTAAATAGACATATCAAGTAGAAAATGTATGTGTATCTTAGGTGATTATTAAGATACTCTTGACAGAGAGCTGGTTTGGTTTCTGAGAGACTCGCGGCTGTTTGATTTGTGATCTTGCTGTGCTTATTCCATTCATTTGTGTATCATTTCATACAAGGTTTATATAATTTAAATATACACATTAAATAGTAGAATGTGTATGATGTAGTGTTTTAGTTGATTTACTCTTGCCAAGCTCTGATTTCTGAGAGACACGAAGAGGCAAAAGCAACAAGGATATTTGATTTGTGCTCATTTCATTCATAGTGTTTACACTCATTCACTTCACATATTGCGTAGTGATTTTAGAGGTTTATGTATAATATCGTGCTTTCCTCTGGCTCACCTGTTATCCAGCAAACACGAGGAGTGACAGTGTCAGCCTCAGCTGAATATTATTCAGCAGAATTATTCATTATTCGTTTTTAAGCTGTTATTCGTGCCTTTCCGGATAAGGTATTCGGCTTCGGGCACATCCCTATACTATATAGCTCATTATTAATGTGAATAATTCATAATGTGTAATTAATTCTAAAGTGAAGATCATGGTAACCCACTAATAATGACTTAATAGTGTTGCTAAATCTGTCAGAAGGAATTACTATCCAAAACCTCACAAAAACCTCAAAAGCTTACAATGATTTCAGTCATTATTAGAGAGTTATTGTGTTTTTCACTTTAGAAATACTGATCCAAATAATTAGTAATTCCTTCTGAAGGATTTGCGAATACTTGAGTCATTACTAGTGTGTTACCATGATCTTCACTTATAGCCTAGTTGTCACCCCTCATTCTGCCCCATCAGTGGATCATACAATAATCACAAACAACAAATGAAGATCATCTTTCCTCTGTGTCTCTCTTATGATTAAACTTCCATTATAAACTGATTTTTGAAGCACAGGTGTTGAAAATCTTTTTTAATTTCTTTATGATTTTTTATGACTGTGATAAATCTCCAATGGAAATTTAGGCATATTTAATAGTCTGTGTAGAATTGTGACTTGTACCTGTTGATCTGAACTGAGAGAGTGAAGAGTGTGTCATTGTTCTCTACAGGTTGAGATATTGTGGAGTCACAGATGAAGGTTGTGCTGCTCTGGCTTCAGCTCTGAGATCAAACCCCTCACACCTGAGACGACTGAATCTGTCTAAGAATAAACTAGGAGATTCAGTTCATCTGCTCTCTGCTGTACTGGAGGATCCTCGCTGTAAACTGGAGACACTGGCGTAAGATCATCACTCTGATCACATAATCACATAAATATTTGTCCTTGTAAACATATTCTTTATTAGTAATGTAATAGTTTTTAACTTTTTAACTCAATGATCAATTTTTTCACACTACATCCACACAAATAAGAGAAAATTGAATATATTTTATTAACAGCTCATTTTCTGTAAAAATATAGTTTGACCAAGAAAACCAAAACCAGTAGTTTTATGTGTGATTCATAGACACTCAGTTAAACAATAAATTACAAGTGATACTTACACATTAAATAAATATTCAGTTAATTAATTTTATAGCTGTATTTATAAACTGCTTATAAATGATGAATTAACTATTTTCTAATGCTTAACTTATGCTTCATAGCGTGCAGTTATTAGTGTTATCCATTGTTTTTTAACTGTTTCACCTCAAGTTCATGTAAAACTAGCATAAACAGTCCTTTATAAAACAGTGTAGTGTGAACTTATCTGGCATTGCTTATCACTAGATTTAAATCGCATCACACATTATTGCAATCTTTAATAAACTGTTCATTTACACACAGTTTACTCAGCGTCATTGTTCTCTACAGGTTGGAGGATTGTGGAGTCACAGATGAAGGTTGTGCTGCTCTGGCTTCAGCTCTGAGATCAAACCCCTCACACACGATAGAACTGAATCTGTCTGGGAATAAACTACAAGATTCAGATGTGAAGCTTCTCTCTGATCTAAAGAATGATCCACATTATAAACTGGAGACACTAGATCACAACTGTAAGTAGATTTTTATATATATTTAACAACTATAATAGAAATAAATAGAAGTTAGCCTGGTGTTTTTAAAATTTTTGTAACAGGCCTCCTTGTGTGATGTGACTGATCTATGAATATATGAATATTTTCATCTCTTACAGTGTCTCTGTGTGTAAGTCACAAAGTGAGAGTTGTTTAATATTTACTATTATTATTAATCTATCAGCAATGGAGACCATGTTCGAATTTTTCTATTATTCAATTCACAATTATATGTATAGCACTTTTAACAAAACATCATTTCAAACTTTATAGAAAATGCACGTTTCAGATATTAAAATCAAGAAGCCAGAGGTGACTGTGTGAAAGAAAACAAAAATTAGTAGTGAGAGAAAAACTCCAAACTCATCAGGGGAATCCATCCATCCTCTGAAAAAAGTAATGTCTATATAGCAAAAATATACAGCTCTAAGGTAATACAAGACAGGGTTAGTTAAAGGTTAGTGTAGGGCTTAAGTAGCAGTATTTTATTGTCCTTACGAAACTTAACAGGTAGCAAAGGTAAAATTGTGATATGATCATAATTTCTTGACCTGGTAAGAACTCTAGTAGCTGCATTTTGGACTAACTGTAGCTTGTTGGACAATCATCTAGTAGTACATAAACATAATCTAGCCTTGAGGTCATGAATGCATGAACCAACTTCTCTGCATCAGAAACAAGTCACATGTTTTGTAACTCAATGTTTCTGAGGTGGAAGAATGCTGTTTTGGTAACATGTGAAATATGATTTTCAAAATACAAGCTACTTTCTAATATTACACCCAGATCTTTAACTGTAGAGGATGAGGTAACAGTGCTTTACTTTATTGTTCTTCATTTAAACAATCAAAGTAGCAGCAGTCAGACAGGTTACATCTAAAACATCTTAAAGCCTGATGCTGAATACAAATGTACTTTTGTAAGAGAATATCATGATCTGTAGTGTCAAACGCAGCACTAAGTTCAAGTTAAACTGTGAAATGCAGCCTTGGTCAGATTCTAGAAGTCATTTCTGATCTCTGTGTTATGATGGGGCCTGAAAACTCTTCATAGATACCATTTTTTTTCTGCAGAAAGGAGCATAATTGAACAGACACAAAATTTTCTAATATTTTTTTTTTTTTTTTACATAAACTGAACATTTGAGATGAGTCTATAGTTTGCTAATTCATCAGGGTCTAGTTGTGGTTTCTTAATGAGAGGTTTAATAACTTCCAGCTTCAAGTGTCTCAGGTTGTGATCTAGAGAAAAGGAGTTTATAATATTGAGAATAGACTCTCCTGCTGCAGGGAGCAACACTTAGTTTAGTGGGTGTGGGATCTAGTATACATGTGGTTGGTTTTGATGCGACAATAAGTTTATTTAGCTCGTCCTTTATCAGTAAAGAAATATGATTGTTCCTGGAAGATGATAATTGAACCTGAAACCTGTGATGATGTCAAAAGTTGTATGTTTATGATTGTGTTTCTTTACAACAGTTGTGATTTGTGTAAATTACATGATCTAGGACCTTTATACAGCGCTTGCCATTGAAAAGACTAAATCTGTCCTTCACAGCCTCGTTGTCATTGACTTCAATTCTAACCTGACTATGAAACAGCTTCACAACCACAGACATGAATCTGTCTTTATTGGTTGGAATAATAGTTCTACCCAGTCGATGATGCTGTACGATATGAATTCAGCTGCACACAGTGTGCACGAGCTGAGATGATGATCTGTGATATCGTCACTTTGACTTACTGATGTGATGTGTCAGCAGTAATGTCTCATTCTCCATATGTGTCTGTCTGTGTGTTTTATTGTAGGACTCTCAGTATTCAGACGTCAGTCCAGTTTCCTCAGGATCAGCTGATGGTGAGCCGCTAGAGACGTCACAGTCACACAGTCAACAGAGACTGAAGACACAGAGACACACAGAGATCACACTGTCATGTGTGTGACTTCACAGCAGTTTCTTGTTTGTATCTTTTTGTGGGTCTGATCTTTTGAATTACAGATGTCATCAGATTTCCACAATGATCTAATAGAGGACTTGAACTCTCTGATGAATAATGTAAAATTCTTCTATTTGTGACCCATGAAAACAAGTGCTGAAAATTGATTTGGTATTGATTAGATATTGTGCTGCTTGATTACAATGTTGATGGTGTAACATCCAATATACACTGAAAGTGACATGAAATTACAAAATTACATTATTTTAATCAACAAGATACAGTTGAGCTCAAAAGTTTACATACCCCTTGCAGAATCTGCAAAAATGTGAATCATTTTAACAAAATAAGAAGGATCATGAAAATTGCATGTTATTTTTTATTTAGTACTGTCCTTAATAAACTATTTCACATAACAGTTGTTTACATAAAGTCCACAAGACAAAAAAATAAATTCTGCTATCAAAATTACCCCATTCAAAAGTTTACATACCCTTGATTCTTAATACTAACATGTTTCCCAGAAAACAAAAAAAGTACAATTTATTCTGTTCTTCCAATTCAAAAGTTTACATCCCCGACTCTTAATGTGTCGTGTTTCCTTCTGGAGCATCAGTGAATGTTTGAACCTTGTTTAATACTTGTGTTTGAGTCCCTCAATAGTCCTCAGTGTGAAAAGATGGATCTCAGAATCATACAGTCACTGCTGAAAAGGGTTCAAATATGCAGAAGATGCTGGAAAACTGAAGAATCTGCAGGACCTGGAGGATTTTTCTGAAGAACAGAGCTCAGTTTAACTGCTCAGGACAAACAAGGACTCATGAACAACCATCACAAAACAAAAAAAACAGTCGTGGATCATCCAGGTAACCACACACAGTATTAAGAATCAAGGGTATGTAAACTTTTGAACAGGGTCATTTTTGTCACGACCGGGGATAGAACCCAGAATGTGTTGCTGGTAGCCCAATGCTCTAACCACTATACCACAGTGTAGTGGTTAGACCCAAATTGCAGAGAATCACAAGAGGCAGGATTGGAGAAAAAACAAACAGTCTTTACTTAATGTCCTTCTTGAATAAACAAAAATTAAGCACCAAAAGCAGGGCTGAAGAAGGTACAGATCCACAAGGCAAAAATGTCCAAAAACATAAAGCAAAGTTTCCAAGTAAGCAGGTCAAAGGACCGAGTAAAAAGTCTCTCACAGTAATCCAAACAAGGGCCAAAAGATCTGTCAGAAAAACTTCAAGACTGAGCAAAGATACAAACAAATGCAGGTCTTATATATGCCCACAAACACACACTAACAAGCCAGGCACAGGTGATATCATTGAGCTAATAATGAACAGGAAGTCAGGAGGAAGTTGTGGAAGGTCTTGTGCTCTCCGTTTCCCTCTGCTGGACAGACCGTGGTGTGACACATTTTAATAAATTCAGCAATTTTTTTGTCTGGTGGACTTTATGTAAACAACTGTTATGTGAATATGCGGATGTTAGCAGTCTGAACAAACACTAACAGTCTGGGTTTCAGTGAGACTGGAACAGACCAAACTGATCTGAGCATCTTACTGTGGCTAAATATGCAGACTGTGTTTGGGCATGAAGAGACAAGAACATCATTTTAACTGCAAGCTGTTAGATGTTATGACAGGTAATAACGGCTGATAAGTTAGAGTTTGTCCAGACCACTAACCACTGCCCATTTACTGACTCACATATTTCTATATTCTAGTAGTTCCATTGGTTCTGTCATAGGAGACCCTGGTGTTGTGTTTAATTCATAGTTTATAGCGCCTCCTTGTGAACACTTGTCATTAATGCAACTAGATCTTCTTAGTGGCCTCCTGTGTATTCTCCATTTATTTTAGTCTTTTTTTTTATTTGGACATATATTTTGTTAAATTTATTTAGTTAAATAAAATAGAACGACCAGGTAGCTCATAATGTCCTGTGCCTTTCACCTGGTCTGCTATGATGAGACTAGACTTCGAAGGTCCACTCCATGATTTTAGAAGATAGTTTTCGATCTTCTAAGTGGATTATATTTACATGTATCTATATTTATTGAAATTTAATATAATAATAATAATAAACATGTAACGACTCAAATTATTTTATTTATTAACTTATTCAACTATTTATAATAATTGAAATAATTATTAATACCAATAATAAAACTGAATATTATTATTCAGTTAATTTATTAACATATTACTTTACTTTCAGCATTTATTTATTAACATATGTAACTATAAAAATTGAAAAAAATAATAAACACATTAACTTCTAAATAACTAACTATAAGTTATAACTGTTATTATTTACAATAGAATTATTATGATTTAGAACTATCGCACCTGCCTGACCAATTAGAGACAAGTTGTGGGCCACAATACCACGCCCATTTTATAACGATTTTATGTTCACTGCCTATTTTTACCGTTTATTTTATTTCTGAAACGGTGTGGTGAGAAATCGAGTCCCCCCTGACATCGGGTCTCCTTTACGACATTTTTACGATCCCACTGGTTTAACAGACTTTAAATGGGTAGTATTTTTAGCGCCTGATTATAATTCCGTTGTGATTTATTTGTTTAAAATGCGTTATTATAAATATTAATGTCTTTTAAATTACATGATTTAACTGCTTCCAATATAGTTCCCAGTTTTAAATGAATGATGTTTGTTTGTACTTTGCATTTATTTATAATAGTAATATTATATACTATACCACATTGCTATTATTGCGTAAATTAATATAGCAGATCACGTGACAATATCTTCCGGTTCATGCTGCGCTTCCGTGACGTGACGTCATTGGGCATGTGCTGCGCTTGTTTGGGGCAGCATGGCGGTGTCGTGGAGTCGGTGTTGGAGGAGCAGTGCAGGAGCTGCTGTATTACTGGACTGGTGTTGTGGGCTCGGCAGGAGAGTTTTTACTCATGCGGCTTCAGCAGGAAGAAGAACAGCGTCTTCCACCGCTGCGACACAGGTAGCGCTATCTCACCGGTGCAGAGATGATGAAGGTCACCGGTGTGAGCCAATGAATGACAGATGACTGTCTTATATTATCATCGCATTAGGTTTGAGATGAGTGCGAATGACTTGCGCTGTAATAGTGTAAAAAGTCTTAGATCTGACGAATGTAGTCATGTTTGTAAAGAACTACAGGAGTCTTGTCTTGAACTCTGTGTTAAAGGTCAAGAGCTCATGCGTTAGATAGGAGAGTTGAGACACTCACTGCTCAGTATTGCATGCCATTGAATGTCACTGGTGCTCAAGAATGTTGCACAGGAAGTCTTGTCAGGAAGTGTTGTGTATGTGTAAGTTGTGTAGGCAAATGTTAAGACACACACTGTCCTGAGCACAGTTTGTACCATTGTTTTGATGGGTAGGACACTACTTTCGGCTTTATATGATCTGGTATTTATGTTTTTCAGGTTTTATTCCAGCAGGGCCCTGTACATAATTTTAACAAACCAATGATCCTTGCAAGGTATGTCATTGTCATGGATTATAAATGTGTACTGCTAATTAGTACAAATGTGTATGGGTATGCCGGGGCTAGTTGTCACACGGGGAAGGTGTCAGATGGGCTATATCAAAATATCTCTTAAGGGTCAATGTCTAATTGTATAATGTTATGAATATACAGAGTATTACTTATTACAATTACAGTTTCTGTTAGCCAAAATAGTTGTGGTGATTTTGTATTTTGATTACTGTTCAGAAATTTTTATTAATAGATTTAGTTTCAGTACAAGACATAACATTTTACAAAAGATTTATGTTTCATAATAATGTTTCCACAAAAATATTAAAGGGTTAGTTCACCCAAAAATGAAAATAATGTAATTTATTACTCACCCTCATGTCGTTCCACACCCGTAAGACCTTTGTTAATTTTCGGAACGCAAATTAAGATATTTTTGTTGAAATCCGATGTCTCAGTGAGGCCTGCATAGCCAGCAATGACATTTCCTCTCTTGATCCATTAATGTACTAAAAACATATTTAAATCAGTTCATGTGAGTACAGTGGTTCAATATTAATATTATAAAGCGCCGAGAATATTTTTGGTGCGCCAAAAAAAACAAAATAATGACTTATATAGTGATGGCCGATTTCAAAATACTGCTTCATGAAGCTTCGGACCGTATGAATCTTTTGTGTCGAAAATTGAGCCATCGGATTTCAACAAAAATATCTTAATTTGTGTTCCGAAGATGAATGAAGGTCTTAAGGGTGTGGAACGGCATGAGAGTGAATAATAAATGACTTATTTTCATTTTTGGGTGAACTAACCCTTTAAGCACATCTGTTTTCAACATTAATAATAATAAAAAATGTTTCTTGAGCAGCAAATCAGCATATTAGAATGATTTCTGAAGGATCATGTGACACTGAAGACTGGAGTAATGATGCTGAAAATTCAGCTTTGATCACAGGAATAAATTACATTTTCCTTAAATATATTAGGCTAATTTATTATAAATACATTTACATTTGAAATATATTAAAGTAGAAAAAAGGTATTGTTATATACATTCATTTAACTTTATATTATTATATAAATTATAATAATTTTATATTTAAAAATATAAAATTAATATAAAATAAAAAATAATTATACTATCCCTTCCAAAGTTGCAAAACTGTTAAAAAAAAAAACCAAGATGTAAAGTAAACCTCTGATGTCCCCAGAGTGTGTATGTGAAGTTTCAGCTCAAAATACCCCACAGATAATTTTTTATAGCATGTTAAATTTGTCACTTTTTGAGGGTGAGCAAAAACGCTCCATTTTTGTGTGTCCCTTTAAATGCAAATGAGCTGCTGCTCTCAAGAAGAGGGCGGAGTTAGCAGCTCTGAATACCTCACGCAGACTCATTAAAAAATGTCAGAAACTGTTCAGCTTTTTATGTTCAAACCGGAGTCAGACAATGATGAAGAGATTTAAGAAGAAGTGACAACATTTAGAATGCACCAGGACGTTTCTGAACGGTTAGTTGATGAATTTATGTAGCTGATGTGGAGTTAACTATCTTAGTCATTGATTATCATATTCTGTCATGATAATCTATAAGTCGCTCATGTGGGAACTGTTCGTAAGATCCTACAGAGCCAGAGAATATATGCTGCATGAAGATAGAACAGGTATAGTTTAGTTTAATTATGGTTTTAACTTATGTTGTCATCTTGCTTTTATGATATGCTATTGCATTTGTGTTACGTACTGTATTGCAATAACATGGCCTCACCCCTTTGTTGTGTGTTCTCAGGGGCAGGGTTTATGTAAATTTTGGGGTTTGTGATGTCACTAACCCAGGAAGAAGCTCATTGTAGTCCCTACCAGCTGTTTGTTGTAGTCCTTAAAAAGCGATTTCTGTAAAAGAAAATATCTCCCTTTGCATTGAACTTTGAGCATCGTTACTTTGCAGATGTTGTTTATGCTCAAACAGCAACATTACACACTAACTAAAGTTAAAAAGTGAAATCATAATTAACCACCCCTTTAAATAGAGAATTTGAAACTGACTTTAAAAAATAAACCAAACCTAAGCATCAAGTTGTCAACTAGCCCTGATCTCCCTTATTTAGATTCATTCATACATGCACATTTTTTTTGTTAATAACTAAAAACATGTATTAATTTATGTTGCTTATATATTTTTTTTTTTATTGAATATTTGTATACATGTTTGTGTCTCAGGCACAGGTATAGATATCTGTACTCAACATCACGGGTCTGTTGCGGTGTACACAGTGATGCAAAGTTAAAAGATCCTTTCTCACTTGCACAAAAGGACTTACAAGATTTATATGAAGATATAAAAAAGGTACAGCAAGAATATTGCATAGTTTTGCATAGCATTTTACCATTAACATTGTTTTTCTTTTCTACTATTGCTTTATAAATATTCAATAATTATTAATGCCCAAACACTCTAATGAGAAGTTTTATGTTATTTTATGTCTGTTATAAAGCACTGAAACTGACCTTCTCAAATTTCTGTTTCAGCAGCTGCTTGTCTCTAAAGCGGAGCTGAAAGCTCTGTGTGATTATTACTTTGATGGGAAGGGAAAAGCCTTTCGACCAATGATTGTGATCTTGATGGCTCGAGCTTGTAACGTCCACAGCAATAAAGAGGGGTGAGAAAGCACTTCAGTGCTTTGTGTGTGTGTATTCATAAAGTGATGCATCAGTCAATGTTAATAAGGCACATCTGATGTTCTCAGGATTTTGCTCCCGGCGCAGCGCTCTATCGCTATGATCTCTGAGATGATCCACACTGCCAGCCTGGTGCACGATGACGTTATTGATGACTCGGACACAAGACGTGGGAAAAACACCATTAATAAAGTGTGGGGAGAGAAAAAAGTGAGTAACTCATCTGATTATAAAACAGATCAGTGGTTTTTAGCTGGTGGGTTGCACATTTTTGTACTGTGTTGATGTTTAATTTGAAATCTGAAGGAAAATCAGTTGAGAACTATGTAAGCTTATTTCCGCCAGGCAATTATAAAAAAAATTATCTCACAATTCTGACTTTCTCGCAATTGCAAGTTTATATTTCACAATTCTGACTTGTTTTCTCAAAATTGCAAGTTTATATCTCACAATTGCGAGTTAATCTCACAATTCTCAGAAATAAAGTCGCAATTCTGAGATATAGTAAAAATTCTGTGATAGACTATTTTGTGATAGACTTCTGAGAAAATTCAGAGAAATACAGTCGCAGTCCTGAGGGACGCAATCTCAATTACGAGATGTAAACTGGCAAATTTGGAGAAAATAAGTCAGCTCAATTGTTACTTTTTTAAGTTTACTTTTCTCTATTCCTAGAAAAGTCAGCATTGCGAGATATAAACTTGCAGTTCTAACTTTTTTCTTGCAATTGCGAGTTGATGTCCTGCAATTCTGAATTTATATCTCGCAGCTGACTTTTTTACTCAGAGTTTTGTGATATGTCTTGCAGTTGCGAGAAAAAGGTCAGAATTGTCTGAAAAAGTTGCAATTACCTTTACTTTCTTTCTTATACTTGGTGGAAACAAGCTTCCATAGAGAAATGATGAATGTTGTTATTAAATCAAATTGAAATCTGTAATTGTTAGGCTATCCTGGCTGGAGATTTCATTCTGTCTGCAGCATCCATGGCATTAGCACGTATTGGGAACAATACAGTGGTTTCTGTGTTGTCACAAGTTATAGAAGACCTTGTACGAGGTAAGACACTCTAGATTTTTGTGTGATACTTGTTTTATAAAGTGGAACTGTTGTCTATATTCTTCATTGATAAATTCCAGGTGAATTCATGCAGCTGGGGTCTAAAGAGAATGAAAACGAGAGATTCAAGCACTACCTTGAGAAAACCTTTAAGAAGACTGCAAGTCTCATTGCAAACAGTTGTAAGGCAGTATGTACGTTCCGTCTTAACAATAATAAGATGAAGTTCAGAGCTGAAAGAAAAGTTGAACACCAGCATGGTTTCTTTTGAATTTTAGGTGTCAATTTTGGTGAATTCTGATCCTGAGGTGCATGAGATAGCCTATCAATATGGACGAAATGTTGGTATTGCATTCCAGGTAAATTATTCACACATAAATATATAATCCAAGATAAAGTTTTCATTTAATATTGATTGTGAAATGTTGGATCTGTTATTTGTATGTGTGTATATTATAATAATATAGTTATTTTTTATTTTTGTTACTTAATTTATTTGGAATTTACATATGTGAAGCATTGCCTGTACTTAATTTATCTAACTTGTTTAAGTGAACAATACACCGAAACAGCGTAATAACCTGACTTAAAACAGCTGGTGTTGCTCAGTAGCTATATATATATATGTGTGTGTGTGTGTGTATATATACAGTGGGTACGGAAAGTATTCAGACCCCCTTAAATTTTTCACTCTTTGTTATATTGCAGCCATTTGCTAAAATCATTTAAGTTCATTTTTTTTCCTCATTAATGTACACACAGCACCCCATATTGACAGAAAAACACAGAATTGTTGACATTTTTGCAGATTTATTAAAAAAGAAAAACTGAAATATCACATGGTCCTAAGTATTCAGACACTTTGATCAGTATTTAGCAGAAGCACCCTTTTGATCTAATACGGCCATGAGTCTTTTTGGGAAAGATGCAACAAGTTTTTCACACCTGGATTTGGGGATCCTCTGCCATTCCTCCTTGCAGATCCTCTCCAGTTCTGTCAGGTTGGATGGTAAACGTTGGTGGACAGCCGTTTTTAGGTCTCTCCAGAGATGCTCAATTGGGTTTAAGTCAGGGCTCTGGCTGGGCCATTCAAGAACAGTCACAGAGTTGTTGTAAAGCCACTCCTTCATTATTTTAGCTGTGTGCTTAGGGTCATTGTCTTGTTGGAAGGTAAACCTTCGGCCCAGTCTGAGGTCCTGAGCACTCTGGAGAAGGTTTTCTTCCAGGATATCCCTGTACTTGGCCGCATTCATCTTTCCCTCGATTGCAACCAGTCGTTCTGTCCCTGCAGCTGAAAAACACCCCCACAGCATGATGCTGCCACCACCATGCTTCACTGTTGGGACTGTATTGGACAGGTGATGAGCAGTGCCTGGTTTTCTCCACACATACCGCTTAGAATTAAGGCCAAAATGTTCTATCTTGGTCTCATCAGACCAGAGAATCTTATTTCTCACCATCTTGGAGTCCTCCATGCGGGCTTTCATGTGTCTTGCACTGAGGAGAGGCTTCCGTCGGGCCACTCTGCCATAAAGTCCCGACTGGTGGAGGGCTGCAGTGATGGTTGACTTTCTACAACTTTCTCCCATCTCCCGACTGCATCTCTGGAGCTCAGCCACAGTGATCTTTGGGTTCTTCTTTACCTCTCTCATCAAGGCCCTTCTCCCCCGATAGCTCAGTTTGGCCGGACGGCCAGCTCTAGGAAGGGTTCTGTTCGTCCCAAACGTCTTCCATTTAAGGATTATGGAGGCCACTGTGCTCTTAGGAACCTTAAGTGCAGCAGAAATTTTTTTGTAACCTTGGCCAGATCTGTGCCTTGCCACAATTCTGTCTCTGAGCTCTTCAGGCAGTTCCTTTGACCTCATGATTCTCATTTGCTCTGACATGCACTGTGAGCTGTAAGGTCTTATATAGACAGGTGTGTGGCTTTCCTAATCAAGTCCAATCAGTATAATCAATCACAGCTGGACTCAAATGAAGGTGTAGAACCATCTCAAGGATGATCAGAAGAAATGGACAGCACCTGAGTTAAATATATGAGTGTTACAGCAAAGTGTCTGAATACTTAGGACCATGTGATATTTCAGTTTTTCTTTTTTAATAAATCTGCAAAAATGTCAACAATTCTGTGTTTTTCTGTCAATATGGGGTGCTGTGTGTACATTAATGAGGAAAAAAAATGAACTTAAATGATTTTAGCAAATGGCTGCAATATAACAAAGAGTGAAAAATTTAAGGGGGTCTGAATACTTTCCGTACCCACTGTATATATGTGTACACACACACACACACTTACACAAACTTTCATTCATTCATGCACAAACATGTTAGCTGTAGTGCACAGTGGTCTTTGATCACCAAGGTAATAATGGTTCTTTTGCTGGAGTTACAAATGCAGGAAGTAATTGTTGTTAATTATTAATTATAACAGAAACTTAAACAAATTTCTTCTGGTTAGTCATGCACCAAAATGAAAATTCTGGACCAAAACCGAAACTTCAGGATGCAATTGTTAAAAAACCATAATAGAAAATGAAAAATGTACTTTATTTTATAATTAATTAGATTTATTTAATAATCAACACTCAAATGAAACTGATTTGTACAAACATTTAAATTAGGCAGCTTTTATATCAACTTTTAAGTAAAAGAATTCAATTTGCTGGTGAAATATAAACATTTAAATGATGAATGTAATTTGTTCTCATGACATATTTTTCAAACATATAATAAAGACATTAGGTTAAGTAAACTATACGCTGCAACTTTAAGCAGTAAAAATATGGGCCAAACTTTTAGGTTGTGGCTGCATGTTTTACAGAAATCTGTGCTGTTATAGCTGAATTCTCTCATTACAAATGATTTCTCATAGGTCACATTGGTTTCATCTTAAATTATTATGTTTAAAGTAAAATAAAATTGAACTTGGTTGTCTTTTTCAGCTTGTGGATGACATTCTGGACTTCACGTCCTGTGCAAACCGCCTGGGGAAGCCATCAGCTGCTGATCTCAAACTGGGTCTGGCCACCGGGCCCGTTCTGTTTGCCTGCCAACAGGTATGACAGCTTTGCTCTCACAATATAATGCCACTTCCGTGAAGTACAGAAAGGTCTAATGGTTGACTTGGTTTATTACAGAAATAAACTTAATTGTAAACAGTTCAGATTTTCTAAAGACCTCCCAACCATATTCACTCTTATTTCACTCTTTAGTTTCCTGAGCTGCATGCAATGATAATGAGGCGCTTCAGTTCTGATGGAGATGTGGATCGAGCCTGGCAATATGTCCTGAAGGTGAGGAGGATTTGTGTTGTATAAGGGTGAATCTCATGAAAACATGTCCAGGCTGGTTCCATAAATCACTAAGACTAGCCTTACAAGTTAGTCATCTAATTTTTTCTCTTTAAGGCTGTTCATACATTTTTTTTTTTTTCACATAAGTCACTTACATAAAAACGTAGATTGGTCTAATTTGATACTAAAGATTAGACCGATTACCCCTAATTAACTGCTAGTTGGTCGTACTAGTTCTTAAGACACAGTCTTAACTTAGTTAAAGGCTATGTTTATGCAACTGGCCCAAGGTCATATTTCACCCCAATATTACAAGAAAAAAAAAGTCAGTAAACCAAACCTGTAAGAATTGTATGATATTTATTAGGGATGCACCGATACCAGTGTCGGCATCGGGCCCGATACCAAGCTCATGTACTCGTAAAAATACCCCTGATACCAAAGACCGACACCTCACGTGACGTAACTGACAGAATTTTCCGTGCACAGAGAAACCGACGGCAGCAGCAGAAACAATGTCAGGGGTGTGGAAATACTTCAGAATTAATGATGACACACACATTGCGAACTGCATGCTTTCAATCACAATTCGTTATCGATTAGTGAAGGCGGGATAGGCGGAATCGCTCAGGAGTTCTCTCAGACAGCACGCGATCCATTCTCCTCGCGCCTGAATGGTCAAATGCACACAGTTGTCAAAATGTCCATCGTGTGGAGTATCTTATGTAAATAAAGTCGGTTATGGCTTAAGTGGACGTAAACATTTGGGTGAAAACAGGATATGTGTCAGTATCCATGGATTCGGTCTGAAAGGGACCGTAGCCTATATTTGTCATTAATGTTAATAAAACAACAAAAGATGTTAAAATGTATACATGGTAAATAAACCTACTGTATCTGAAAAACAAGCTTATTTAATTTGTATCTCTATAGTATTTGTTGTATTGTTTGTAATTTGTTTGTAAATTTCTTTTTATATAACAACAATTATATATATTGGTAATTATGCCCTTTGAAGGTTATTGGACACTGTGAAATTTTTGTTCTTTAAGTTTGTGACAAGCACATAAAAATTATTACTTTTTTCATTAGAGTAATAAAGAAGCTGTCCTACATTTCATTAGTCTCACTGTGTTGTGCTTGGAAAACTGCAACATCACAAACAAAAAAAAAGAGTGAGTGAGAGAAATTCTATAGGCATCGGTATCGGTGAGTACTAGGAAAAAAAGTATCGGTACTCATACTCAGTCCTTAAAAAATGGTATCGGTGCATCCCTAATATTTATAAATTGTGACATTTTTGTATGACAGTTTCCCCCCAAAAGTCTCATTAATGCTAACAGATGTTTTACTTTAGCGTTTTTGTTATTCTTTTTGAGCTCATTACTGTAATACTGTCATTTTTACCAAATCCATATTCAGTGCGTTCACACCAGACGCGAATGAAGTGTTAAGCGCGAGTGATTTACATGTTAAGTCAATGCAAAGACGTGAATAGACATCCTGCGGCGCGATTCGCGCGAATGAGGCGGCACGAATGGAGCGTTTCGGGCGTTTGACGCGGGTAACGCGTGATTCGCGCAAATCGCGCGAGTTGAAAAATCTGAACTTTGGTTAACGCAGCGCGAATTTTCGCCAATCAGGAGCTTGCTCTAGTAGTGACGACGTAGCGTGAGGAGGCAGAAATCCGAAACAACATTGAGGACAAAATCATCCTCGCTGTACGATACATCTTTGTACTTTTTTAGAAACAGGAATAAAAAGGATTTTGCTTGGAAGAAAGTGAGTGAGGAGGTCGGATAATCTGGTAAGTTGTAAAAAAACGCTCTTTACTCAATTTGAGCTATATATACACATATTGAGACTACAAGCTAGCTAAAGCCGGCAAATTGAGCTTATTCGCCGTATTTTACAACTATTTTCCCGCTGACGAGTTGATGTGTTTATTCAGAGGAAGGGTGCAGAAACGAGATGAGCCGCCTGGCAGAAGCCCCTCTCATGACGCGAATTCGTGTCTGTTGTGAAGTGAATTTCATGCGCGAATGAAGTGAGTAAACTCAAAATTTTCAAGCGTCCAACTACGCGCGAATAGCGCGATTTATTTGCGCGTCTGGTGTGAACGCCCCATCAGGGATGCAAACTTGTCACCATGCCACCGAATAGGTCATTTGTGTGATTTGTGTAGATCCGATGAGTTTTAAAATTGATTTCAAACAGTCCTGCTGTATTTGTGTGTGGTTATCTGAAGTGCCTGGTGGTTGTGGAACTCCAGTTTAAGATTCTGCTGCACCTTGTCAATTAGGTTGTCAATTTCCACACATAGTTTTTGTGGAGGTGCCTGACACAGATCTACATTGTCCTGTTGAGGGAACAAGATATAATCATGTAATTCTGGGCAGGCTTCTTAGACTTAATCTAAAGACGTCTCTTTCTATCATTTTTAAATATAAAAGGAAAACAGTAGCATAGTTGAAGGCAATTTTTTTTATTTTTTTTTTTTTTTTTATAAATCCTAAAATAAGTAAAAACAAGAGATAGAAGGGATTTACAGAAGCTTCTGTGCTCCATGGACACACCCTCTTCCTACGACTGGTCATGGGTGCTCCCTGGGGGAAGAGATGGGTGCTCCAGGAAGGGTCTGTGCCAAAGGAGAAGAGGCTTGGGGCTTCTGCTGCCTCAGATGGTGAGGGATCCTAAGTTTTCCCTGCTTTATGGTCTTGCCGGGCACTGCTGCTCACTGGGGGGTCCACTGTAGGAATGGGGACAAGTTCACAGTTACAGATGTACCTTCTAGAGCCCTGGAATGCATGAATGCTTCCTGCTGAGACCCGGGTGATTGCTGTGGGGAACACGGTGGAACAAGTGCTCTCTGTGGGGTCTTGGCAGGGATATTCTGTTGCATTTGCTGCTGCACCCTCTGTTCCCTCCGCTTCTCCCTCTGCTGCATAGGGATCCTGAGGTTTGCTCCCAGTTGTGGATAATCTGCAGGCACTTGTGCTCCCTGTGGGGACCCAGAATGCACAGGCGCACCTTTTGGGATCCTGGAGAGCGTGGGTGCTCCCTGGGTGGAAGACACAGGTGCATTTTGCAAATGCTGCCTCACCTGCTTATCAAGCTTCCGTTTTGTTCACTTTGTGGTATGGGCAGGAACTGCTGCACCCTTCGGAGACCCAGGTGCTATCTTCAGAGAAGAGACTAGAGGCTTCTGCTGCAGCAGCTCTCGTCTCAACGGTTCAGGGATCTTTAGTTTTTGCCTCTTTGAGATCTTGTCAGGCATGGGTGCTCCCTGAAGAGAAGCTTGAGTCTTCTGCTCCAGCATCTCCTGCCTCAGTGGCTCAGGGATCTTTAGTTTTTTCCTTTCTGGGGTCTTGTCTGGCATGGGTGCACCATGTTGGGAGTATGCGAGCACCTTTTGGACAGCCACGAGTTCTCTCTGTAGAGACTTGGCGGGCATGGGTGTATCTTGCAGGGACACGCAGGATATACGTGCTCCCTGTTGGGACCCAGCAGACACAGGTACTCCCTGTTCAAAAAGAGGCCTTTTGCAGATGCTTAGTCAGATGCTCAGGGATCCTGAGTTTTCCTCTTTGTTGTGACCCGATAGGCACAGGCACAGGTGCTTTCTGTGTCTTCTGCCTCCACTGCTTCATGGTCTTAGTGTTGCATCTGAGAAGCCTAAGTGCGGGGACTCAGCCTTCTCTGATTCATCACTAAAGACCGGAAATGAGGTGAGGTCTCGCCCCCTCAGTTTTCTCAGACCCAGCAGCCACAGCTGCTTCCTGTCGCATTTTCTTTCTCCACTTTCTTTGCTGCTCCGTGGTCTTCAGTGTTGCGTCTGAGAAGCCTGAGTTTGGGGCCTTCTCAGATGCATCACTGAAGACCAGGGATGAGGTGAGGTCCCCCTTCTCAGAAATTGCAGGCACAGGTGCTCCCTGTTTGGACCTGGCAGAAAAGGGTGCTCCCTGCGTTGTCCTCTGTCTCCACTGCTTTGTGGTCTTCAGTGTTACATCTAAGAAGCCTAAGTTTGGGGTTTAGGTCAGGGTTGCCAGGTTTTCACAGCAAAACCCGCCCAATTTGTACTCAAAAATAGTCCAAAACCAGTCCAATTGCATTTCAGGGGGGTACCCCGGTAAAATCCACGTTTTTGGCCGGGTTTCCCTGGTAAAATTCACATTCCAGGGGCTAAATATCATGTATCATGCTTCAACCAGTGGACATAAAAAAACAAAAACAAAAAAAAACAACCCGTGGCAACAGTGTTAAAGTAGCCCAATTCTGAGGGAAAACCTGCGGACTTGGCAACACTGGTTCAGGTGAAAAGAACTATAACAGGAAGTGGAAATTAGCTAACTAGTGGTCCTTTGCAGCCATCTACTGGTTATAGTGGTAATTTCATGTCATTGTCGTTTTAAAAGTCTCAGCAGGTGACAGAAATCTACCCAAGCATGTGAAATTGTCCATGTTATTTCCATGAATGAAAATGAGAAATGTAGATCTTCTTTAAAGTGAATTTTACTGCACGATAATATTATATTAAAAATATATTTTATTTAAATCATGAAGATTGTGGAACAAATATGACAGAAATATGCATAACTGTAAATATTTACATATAATTTTACTACTATAAAGTTCTATAATATTTTTGTTATACATTTCTTTGCATTACATCAATTAATGTAAGTGAGATATATTTTTTTGCATAACATTTAATAAGATTTTTTTGTATTATTATGGTATTGAGTTGGAAAGTTTTTGTGTGGAAATGTTCTATGAGGAAAGTAAAAATGTCATCATGTAAAAAAATAAATAAATAAAAATAATATTAATAGTAATGTTCCTAAAAATAGGCATAATTTTCTTTAAGCTAAATAGAATATCAATTTGATTTTTGGTGAAATATATGGATAAAGTAAATCATTTTAAAATATGAATAAAACATTGTAAATGTCAATTTATGTTTCAATTTAGAAATACTTTTTATTAATTTAGTTGTTTCTTAAACTACATTTTAAAACATGAATTAAATAAGCTTTTAAAAGTGATTTATTACCAGATTTGTTTGAATTAATAAGTTGATAACTTATCCCTTCATTTTATATTTAAGTGTTACTCCTAGTTGAAAAAAATCTGATCCAGTCAAGTTTCTTGTGATTCATTCAAGCACAGTTCCAGAAGCATTCTATAACTAGTTGGTAACACTCCTCACTCATCAACTCAAGAACGTTTTCTGTGTTCTCAGAGTAACGGTGTGGAACAGACTAACTACCTCGCCCAACACTACTGCCAAGAGGCCATTCGGCAGATCAGCCGGCTGCGGCCGTCAACAGAGCGAGACGCGCTGATCCGACTGACCGAGCTGGTGCTGCGCAGAGACAAGTGAAGCTGGACGCAGAGCTCCACACTCAGGCAGCTACACCTCTGCAGGGCCCTGCTGACGCTCAGGGCTTCACAGAGATCAAAGAATACAATTTACGCTGTTGTCAATGTATGCTTTACTGTACTGTAATTGCAGAGCCCTGACCTCTGTTAACCTCTGTGCGAGGTGTTTCACTGGTACAGAAGGACAAACCTGCAAAATCATTGTAATTCCAAGTGTAGCACAGATGGAGGTGCTACTGTCACGTGTGTGTGTGGATCCGTTACAGACGCTCACTTAAACATCCGTCCACACTACAAAAGGCCAAACATCTTTGATTTTACTGTAAGATGCTCTTGTTAATGTACTTTTGCATCAAGTGCTCAATAACAACCAAGGCCTTAAACCTCACTGACTATTTACTCAAATTAAATAAGGTATTTTTTTTAAAGTAAACAGCCTGTTTGACTTTTTTTTTACCTCCCCTCATCTTTTATTACATAAAATTGATATAAATATTTTACATGTTTACTTTATTGATCATTCTTTTTAAAATGACAAATACAGTATCATTCAGAAGTTTGTGGTCAGTACGATTTTTTTTTTTTTTTTACAAATGTTTTTGAAAAGTCTCTCATATTCACCAAGGCTGCATTTATTTGTTCAAAAATACAGCAAAAACAGTAAGACTGTAAAATATTATTACAATTTAAAATAACTTTCCTTCTTTTTTTAATCCTTATTTTAGGATGTAATTTATTCCTGTGATCAAAGCTGAATTTTCAGCATCATTACTCCAGTCTTCAGTGTCACATGATCCTTCAGAAATTATTCTATTATGAAATTATAATATGCTGATTCACTGTTTAGGAAACATTTATCAATGTTCAAAACAGTATTTTGTAACATTACAAAAGCTGTCACTTTTGATCAATTTAAAGTGTCCTTGCTGAATAAAAGTATTAATTTCTTTAAAAAAAAAAAAAATTACTGAAACCAAACTTTTGGACCATTGAAGCTTGTTTCCGGTACGGAATAATTTTTTTTTTTAAGAATTGTGAGTTTATATCTCGCAATTCTGACTTTTCCCTCATAATTCTGAGTTTCTATTGAAAAATAAAGTCAGAATTCTGAGATAAAAAGTCACAATTACCTTTATTTATTTATTTATTTTTTATTCCATGACGGAAACAAGATTCCATATTGAACAGTAGTGTATATCCATTTAGTATTTTCACAAAAAAGTTTGAATAATGATATTCCATGCTTTCTTGAGAATTGGGAGATCATGTCTGATCCATCAAGAGCACCAGAATCACCACTATCTCGAAAATTTAACACCTGCCTGTAACATAAATTAAAGTGCATCGCTATAGCAAATAAAATAGCATCAATAAAAAAATAATAAAAAAACCTGCAAATCAAAGAAAACAGCTCATACAGTAGATTTAGTTTGAGCTCCTGAGGTCAAGAACATTTTTGACCATTTTTATTTGTTGTAAAGACAATTCTTTAGCTCTATTTTGTAGCATGTTTATGAAAGTCTGTGCATGTACTGTATGATATGATGGTACAATGTAAATTAAAATCTGGCTCTACATTCTTCTAAAAAGTAACATTCTACATTGTAAATGAGTAGACTCAGGTTTTACATAGAATGATTTATTATAAAAGACTACAATTAAATTCAAATTAAAATATAAATACAAGTTCTGGGCTGAGACGAGCTTCAGCACAGATGGAATTCTGTTGGAACACTTCAAATGTTTCAGTATGACAAAAAAAAGTCTCAAGGCTTTAGCTTTAAACTCCTGAAATGACTGACAGTGGTCAGACGTAGTTTAATGAAATCTCTGTAATCACTTCTCAGACAGTACGACTCCTACAACAAATGGAAATAGACCAATGTTGGGGAGTTACTTTTAAAAGTAATGCATCACAATATTGCATTACTCCCTAAAAAAGTAACTAATTGTGTTAGTTACTTTTTATGGAAAAAACAGATAAAACAGATAAAATTAATAAGTTTGTAAAATGATTGATTTTTGCATCCAAAATGTCCAAACAAATGCGCATGGAGAGAAGGTAAAGAAAATCAAATACTTCATTTAGAAAAGTATAAAAAAAAAAAAAAAAAGCAGCGTCAATCATCTACTTTACATGTGATGTTATATTGACTAATGTGATTGACATTCACTTCAGAAACCCCACAGGCTAACTTTCATTTTATGTAAACTCACTTCCTCCGAATAATTGGTCCATCCCATTTGCCCACATCCACCCATCACCACAAAGTTCATAGATTTTCATGATTGGCCATCCCTTCAGTCGGCATAGTGCATGATCAACTCCACATAGTTTCCGGGAAACAGACCAGTGACGCCATTGCAAACTCCCTCAAACCAGCCAGCGTCATTCTTCTTGATAATGTAGATAATGGCTTCTTCCATAAAGGTCAGCTTATCGTCCTTATCCTTGGTGTAGTCGTAGATGGCAATCACTGCGAAGATGAACGTTATTAGTTATTAAAACAATAAGCCACATCAGACTGTGTCACATCAAGGGTGTTATACAACATGATAAAAGACACCAGTGTTACCACCATAAATAGCTGTATTATTACTATTATTATGAACAATTGAAATACTATAAATGTTACATACATAAAATAAACAAAAAATGGTAAAAAAAAAAGTTAACAATATAACAATATTATTAATAATATAATTAAAATTATAAATTATGTTAATGTTAAATTATATATATACAGTTGAGCTCGAAAGTTTACATACCCCTGGCAGAATCTCAAAAATGTTCATCGTTTTAACAAAATAAGAAGGATCATAAAAATAGCATGTTATTTTTTAATTAGTACTGTCCTGAATAAGCTATTTCACATAACAGATGTTTAGATAAAGTCCACAAGACAAAAAAAATAGCTGAATTTATAAAAATGACCCAGTTCAAAAGTTTACATATCCGTGATTCTTAATACTGTGTGTGGTTACCTGGATAATCCATGACTGGTTTGTTTTGTGATGGTTGTTCATGAGTCCCTTATTTGTCCTGAGCAGTTAAACTGAGCTCTGTTCTTCAGAAAAATCCTCCAGGTCCCAAAAATTCTTTGCTTTTCCAGCATCTTTTGCATATTTGAACCCTTTCCAGCAGTGACTGTATGATTTTGAGGTCCATCTTTTCACACTGAGGATAACTGAGGGACTCAAACACAACTATTGATGATACACGATGACAACGCAGCCCTGAAGTGTCAGCAGAGATTGTGTCAACTAGATCATCCCCTGTGAAGGCCTCATCGACATGACAGCCAGTGGCACAGATCCTCAACAAACCGTCTCATACCGGCATGATGAATACGATCCTCAACTAGATGGAATTGGAATAAATACTTTGACTGTTGCGATCCCAATCTGACTTATGAAAGCTGCCTGAATCGTAATCATGCACTGTTCGCTGTTGGCCAGAGGAGAACTGGCCCCCCGACTGAGCCTGGTTTCTCCCAAGGTTTTTTTCTCCATTTTAACACCTGTTTGCCACCTGATGTCACCTGTTGGAGTTTGGGTTCCTTGCTGCCGTTGCCTTTGGCTTGCTTAGTTGGGGACACTTGACATTTGATATTCACCATTGTATGCGAACTGAACTGAGCTGGATGATGACATCACTGTTTACTCCAGTGCTGATATAGATAAATTAACTAAATTAATAACTATTGATTCTTACAACCGAATGAATCAATACTGAATTTACTTAAGCTGGACAATGACACCATTTTCTTTAAGAGCTGCTGTGCGGCCAAAATTAAATACACTGTAAAATATAATACCCTATATCTACTCAAAAAATTGTGGCAACAGATTACAAGCAATATTATTAATTAAAATTTAACAAATAAGAATTCAGTTAAAATTAATCAAATGAGCTCCTTAAAGGTGATTTAAAATGAGTAACTGCAAATAGCACACAAATAAGTTAAGTAAAATGTAAACAAAAATATTGGGTTCATTGGACAAAACAAAACTATATTAATGAATACTACTTAATGAAATTATTTTGACATAACACAAAATGAAGTTAATATTATTAATAATATTAGGTGGATTATTTAAATTAATGTACTTTAATTAATTAAATCGGATTTTAAGTAAAAATAGCAGAAAAGATTAAGATTAAGAACTCTTTATCAGAAAACTGACCTTTCGCAAAGACTTTAGTTACTGTTGCTATGTCCGACAAGATCTCATGCCACACTTCATGTTCTCACGCGGTGAAAAATACATCGCGGAGCAAAGAGGACACTGACAACGCGTCGACAGACAAGACAGAGTAGGTTACTTTTGATATGAAACAAAGTCTCAAATTTTGTCATTTTTAAATAAATTTAAACAATAAATACCGTTTTGTAGCTCTTTAATGTGTCGTGACAGTTCGCTGTAGCGCCTTAGTTCAAGTAGCTCGTGAACCGATCATTTCTCCCTACTAGTTCATTTATAGCATCAAATAAACATGAATGAACATCATAAGGTATGTTGTTTCAATCGTCAGTACACACCATTTTTCAAGTTCAAGTCCACCTACGTTAATCTACTAACTCCCCTGACTGCTTTTTCGGACAAAATGGAGGATTCGGCGTTATGATTGGTTAGATCGCCTGTCAATCAAACTCCTGACAAAGCGTCAACTGGGCAATACAAATGCAGACAAGGCACTGATTTTCCAGGTACAGATGACCGGTGTTGTAGTCTTTAATGTAAAAGATCACCCCTTGTTGCAATCTGCAGATTTTACACCGTCATCTCATTACGTTGCACCTATTAAAAAACACATGCGAGAAAAACAACAACACATGAGTAGATTTAGACGTTTTAATGGTTAACTGCATTTTTTTGCACTTTAATTCATTTTTGTGACTCTAATTATACTGTGCAACCAAATGAATCTATGTTCATAGTTTGTTGTAAGAGTTAAACAAAATGTTAAAATGATAATTATAAGGGCTGGAAAGGGAGCAGTGCATGTAAGCACTGGAAACGCATACACTGTTGAATGGCAGCGATAGACTAATAGTTTTAGCTTATCTGCTTTAGCATTAATCGGTCTAAAACACGATTTTCTACTTTGTTGGTGGTAATAACACACAACCTGGACAATTGACAACAGTTTTAAGAAATAAATTAAATTATCTTCCTTACCTTTGTCAAAGAATTATCTGAAAAATAGCGTTGTCAGATTGTCATTGTCGTCAGCCTCCACATTGTCAGCGGGAATCCAGTAAAGCCAGGCCTCATGAACATAAACCATTCGATAGCAGTGCTCAATAGGGTTACAGCTGCCTTATTTAGCTTTCTTTGTTAATATTAACACAAAACTAAGCAAAGCCCCCAAAAACAGCGCCATCAGAAATGTCCTCACACCATCTGCTGTGGGAAACTCCATTTCTTAAAAGCGCGCACTGCAATCGGAAATGCTTGTCAATTGAAAAGAACTAATTTCCATCATGTTGGATTAATTCAATATTCTCTCTGTTTGGTTTGGAATTACTCAATAAGAATAGATAAATCCTTAACGACAAAATTGAGTAGATTTTGTTACAGACAATTTTAACACAAAAAACAAGAAATTAATTTTGTTAAATAAAGTTTACATATTAAATTCCATGAAATCTACAAACCCACAGAATGACTTTTTACAAAGCTGCTTTGACACAATCTGCATTGTAAAAAGCGCTATATAAATAAAGGTGACTTGACTTGACTATTAAAAAAGGTTCAAACATTCACTGATGCTCCAGAAGGAAACACGATGCATTAAGAGCTGGGGGATGAAAACTTTTTGAATTGGATGAACAGGATAAATAGTACTTTTTTTTGTCTTCTGGGAAACATGTAAGTATCTTTTGTAGCTTCCGAAGGGCAGTGCTAAATGAAAAAACATGATCTTTAAACAAAATAAGAAAAACAACTTCTTGTTCAAAAGTTTTCACCCCCTGACTCTTAATGCATTGTGTTTCCTTCTGTGAATGTTTGAACCTTTTTTAATAGTTGTGTTGTCTCACTCATCAATGTTCTCACAACAAAATCAACTCTTGAAGTGCTTAGGGAAGTTTGCAAGTGCGTGTCTAAAAGTGGAGTGGAACGCAGCCCAAATACTGTCGCCCTCATCAGGTTAGAGAGAAACCTCACACTCATAACCTCGTGCGCAATATATTGAGGTCTATATTATTGCCATATGGAGATTATTTTGTCATCACAGGATGAGTTCAGAGAGGTTTTTCATCACACAGTCGCCTCTGGCTTCTTGATTGTTACATTGGAAACAAGCATTTTCTGTAAAGCTGCTTTGAAACAGTGTATTGTGAAAAGTGCTATACAAATAAACATGAAATTAAAAAACGTGACGTTGAGTTGATTTTGTTGTGAAAGCATTGATGAGTGATGTTTCCCCTGAACGTTACAGAAATTAGTTACTAGCATTTGCTGATTAAATGTTTGTCAAAACATTAATAACTATTGTCCACTTACTATGCAATAAATGTTTTAAATAAAAAAAATCTGTTTTCCAGTGTTTTGCGGAATAAGAAATTAATTTCAGTCAAAAGGAGTCATTTTTCAGTATGCACAGCTACAAGATGAGTTTAAAAAGGCATGATAGTGGTTATAACAGAAAATAACATTTATAAAGTTAAAAAAAACCTACTTTTCAAAACAAGTAACAGACCATAATAAAAAGGAAACAAAAAAACTTTAGCAAGAGAAACAATTGAGAAATAGAATTGATTTAAGTTCTATAATTTAGACAAATTCCTCCTCAGAGCCAGTTATATAAAATATAAATTTTGTTTTTATTTATTTTGACAGTAGTGGCTAATGCCAAATTACCACAGATTTACAGAGGTATTCAAATTTGTTTTTAAATTCAAATGCTCCCGTGCGTTGATCATTGTAGCCAAACACAGACATATCTGATGAGTGCATGAACACAATGGCCAATCAGAGGTGTTTACAAATCCGCTCAATAGCGCTCAAAGCGTCACATTTTTAAATTTCAGTACCGATTGGTACCGAAGTCAGTACTTTTGACAACCTTACTTTACGGACCACAAACTATTATAAAAGCACAAATAATTTATATTTATTTAAATCATTTGATTGAGACAAATTGCTTTTCTATTGCGTCCAAATATTACCTTTACACTTTTTATAATTTTTAGTTGACAGAGGCTAATACAAAATTACCAGTTTTACTGTATTAAAACTATAGTATTTTGGCTATATGGTTACCATTAAGGGTTGTTACTAGCAATAAAACCCAAGCAAATTGACCCCAGTTCTTAAGGACCACAAACTATTATAAAAGCACAAATAATGCTGTCATTTTAATTTATTTAAATCATTTAATTCAGACAATTTAATTTCCATTGCTTCCAAATATCATCTTTACAGCTGGAAATGCCACTTTGGCCAGAATGCAGTTCATTTCTTTACAGTTTAGGTTCAGATATAAAACAAACTTTGAAATACTACAGACAACTGAAAATGAGCTCTACTGTATATTTTACTGTTTTACTGCACGCTATTTTTAACAGAACACCCTGCCCTTTAAAATACACACAAGTTCTCAACACACACAGCCCATGCTGCACACAAACACACACATACAAAGGACAAAACCTTTGTGAGCAGAAATAGCACCATAACAGAAATGATTCATTAAAACAGGCAAGAAAACAGCTGCGTTTGCTACAAAAGTCTACCATGGGCACAGCGATACACCCTCGCATACATTATACCGCACTGGCCTTTGGTGTGACGTCATGTGTCAATCATAAGACAACTGCTCACAGTAAACTAGATGTTGGTTATCTTCAGAATTATTTTTCACGTTCATTACAGAACCACTGTGCTTTGACAAATGGGAGAACTGATTACTTATCCCATGCTGAAACTACCAAAATATTTTGGAAGTGTTGCAATTTTATTCAAATTTAATTTAAACCCCTCTAAAACACTAAGCCTTTACATCCACTTCACAAGAACAACTGCTTATGAATGACTTAAAGGTTGTTTACACAGTAAAGGTGGCACAGAAGCGCTATTTAAGTGGCATTTAAAGGCGTCTGTTCTGTGCCTGCTCAAAATTCAGTGAAAAGACATCTTTTTCTGTGTTAATGTATTTATGCCACCTCTGAGCAGCATTAAACTGTGTAAAAACATCTAAAATGGCACTTCAAAAGCACCAACTTTGAAGTGTAAATTTGGCATAAGTGTCTTTACACAGACTGTTTAATGCTGCTCAGAGGTGGCATAAATGCATTTACACAGCAATTGCAACTGTATATTTTGAAACTAAGGCCCAAGGTGGGTCAGAGCTGGGATTATTTAGTCCAGCTTTTATGCTGCACTGCACTGCACTGAGCAGCCTTAACTCGGCTGTGTAAAGATGCTGTTAAGGCTGCTCTGTGCCTGCTCAAAATTCAGTGTACTGACGCAATGCCACATAAAATCCAGACTTAATTATGCCTGCTCTGACCCACCTCAACCCCTAGTATAAAAAATATAATGTAATTGCTGTAATGTCACATTTACATTGCAAAGGTGGCACAGAAGCGCTTCCGAAATGGCTTAACTTGGCTTGTAAAGATGCCTTAAATGCATTCTTGCCACCTCTGAGCAGCATTAAACAGTCTGTGTAAAGACACTTAAATGCCACTTCTGAAGCACTTCTGTGCCACCTTTGAAGTGTAAATTTGGCATAAGTGCCTTTACACAGACTGTTTAATGCTGCTCAGAGGTGGCATAAATGCATTTACACAGAAATTGCAACTGTATATTGTGAAACTAAGGTCTGAGGTGGGTCAGAGCTGGGATTATTTAGTTCAGCTTTTATGCAGCATTGCATCTTGAGACAATGCACCGACGCAATGCCACATAAAAGCCAGACTTAATTATGCCTGCTCTGACCCACCTCAACCCCAGTATCAAATATATAGTTGTATTTGTTGTAATGTCACATTTACACTGCAAAGGTGGCACAGAAGCGCTTCAAAAATGGCATTTAGGTGTCTTTACACAGACTGTTTAATGATGCTCAGTGGAGGCACAAATGCATTTACACAGCATTGTAATTGTACACTTTGATAATATATGATGAGGTGGGCCAGAGCAGGCATAATCTAGTCTGACTTTCACGCAGCATTGCATCTTTACACTTTACAATTTTGAGCAGGCACTGAGCAGCCTTAACTTGGCTTGTAAAGATGCCTTAAATGCATTCTTGCCACCTCTGAGCAGCATTAAACAGTATGTGTAAAGACACTTAAACACCACTTCAGAAGCACTTCTGTGCCACCTTTGAAGTGTAAATTCAACATAAGTGTCTTTACATAGACTGTTTAATGCTGCTCAGAGGTGGCATAAATGCATCTACACAGCAATGGCAACTGTATATTTTGAAACTAAGGCCTGAGGTGGGTCAAAGCTGGGATTATTTAGTCCAGCTTTTATGCAGCATTGCATCATTATACTGAATTTTGAGCAGGCACAGAGCAGCCTTAACTCAGCTGTGTAAAGACGCCTTTAAGACTACTCTATGCCTGCTGAAAATTCAGTGTACTGACGCAATGCCACATAAAAGCCAGACTTATTAATGCCTGCTCGGACCCACCTCAACCCCTAGTATCAAAATATATAGATGCAATTGTTGTAATGTCACATTTACGCTGCAAAGGTGGCACAGAAGCGCTTCTGAAATGGCATTTACCTGTGTCTTTACAGACTGTTTAATGATCTCAGTGGAGGCATAAATGCATTTACACAGCAATTGTAACTGTATACTTTGATAATATGGGATGAGGTGGGCCAGAGAAGGTATAATCTAGCCTGACTTTCACGCAGCATTGCATTTTTACACTGAACTTTGAGCAGGCACTGAGCAGCCTTAACTTGGCTTGTAAAGATGCCTTAAATGCATTCATGCCACCTCTGAGCAGCATTAAACAGTCTGTGTAAAGACACTTAAATGCCACTTCTGAAGCGCTTCTGTGCCACCTTTGCAGTGTAAATTTGGCTTAGATATCTGGCATATACGTATATTTTCTTTCCACTAAAAGGCAAACAGAGGTCTGGTGGAAATAGTACTGAATATAAATAAATTTCCCTGTAAATAATTAAGCACATATAAATTAGAAAAAATTATTTTTTTGAAACGGCCGAAATAAGCTTTCACATTAACAATACATATATAATAAAAGCAGAAAAGCAAAGGGGAAAAAAAAACAACAATCACTGGACTAATTTACATTAAGATGACAATGTATGTCTCTGGTTAGGACTGGAACCGTGAGTGCATGAGCTGTCCAAATCGACAAGTTTTGGATTTTCACATCACATATGAAAAGCATAAGATTGTCATCGTACTCGCCCGAGCCACACCTATTTTGCATTTTCTAATAGCAAGGGTGCGAATCTCATGTTCTGAACATGCTGCTGACGTACACTTCTTTCCTGTTCTTCTAGCTGCCTCTCTCATTCTGAAATGATTAGACACTAAAAGAAACTGGAGCTCAGTAAGTAAGGTTGAGTGCCACATTCACAATGGACATCAAGGCATCAAGAAGTCAAGTACACAGAATCGCTGCAGCCAGGCTAACTTCCTGTTTGCAACTCATTTTGTCCACTGGTTCTGACAAGTTGCTTGGAATATTAAGTAATTAAAATAAATAAATAAATTGGGTATAGCTGGTTACTAACACAAATCTCATTGTTTGTTAGTGTACTGCAATTTGTATGCATAACAATTACTAATTGCTCAGCCACAAACCAACAAATGCTTTTAACAATGCATTTTCCAATAAAGCTTTACATTTCTTTTTTTTTTTTTTTCAAAGCCCAATGATTAGCTCAGCTCCTGTATTTTCAGTTTTTAAGCCTCCTCCTTATGTAATGTAAATCAATGGGCTCATCCAGTGTTAAATTAATAACACTCAAACGCTCATTTTAGCTTTAAGGCCAGAGACCCTGTTCAAGAAGACTGTCTGAATTCAGGCTGTTTACACCTGTATTAACATCCTTTTCAGGTGATTCGAACCCTTGTTTTAGTGCAATGATTGATTGACATGTCAGTAGGCGGGGCTTACAAGTGCAATGTTTTGACATGGGTTTCTGACTACACTAGCGCTCAAAAACTTTGGGTCAGTAAGACTTTATTTAATCTTTTATTCAGCAAAGATTCATGAATCTGATCAAAAATGACAGTAAAAACATTTATAATGTTGCGAAAGATTTCTATTTCAAATAAATGCTGTTCTTTTGAACTTTCAATTCATCAAAGAATCCTGAAAAATAAAATGTATGACCGTTTCCACACAAATCTGAAGCAGCACATCAGTTTTCAACATTGATAATAATCAGAAATGTTTCTTGAGCAGCAAATCCATCATATTAGAATGATTTTTGAAGGATCATGTGACACTGAAGACTGGAGTAATGATGCTGAAAATTCAGCTTTTGATCACAGGAATAAATTACAGTTTATTCACATAGAAAGCAGCTGTTTTACATTGTAATAATATTTCACAATATTACTGTATTTTTGATCAAATAAATGCAGTCTTGGTGAGCTGAACACACTTATTTGAAAAACATTTAAACAATCTGACTGACCCCAAAGTGACTGAATCACAACATTTCAGGTACCTCGTTCACCTGTATTTAGTGCTGTCTCCGTTTGAGATCGGATCACCCAAGACTGATGTTAAAACACGTGGTGGCCTGGGAACTCATAAAACAAACGAATGACACATGAATAAAATAAAAAAAAGCTCTGAAATCGCTTAGACAGGAAGTTTTCAGAAGACCAATGTCGTCCTGTGCTTTTGGACAATATGACTGATATGACACTAAAGAGATTCCAGTTGGACACTACTGCATGAATCTAAGAAATCGACTGTATCAGACTGTCCTGGTCCTTTATCTAAGCAACAACCCCACATCTGACACACAATCACCAGGAAACATTGCAGATGAGGATTAGTTATCAACAGGGCAAAAATACAGAACATACAGGTACATATATGCAAAAGAGGAAGAGTAAATGATCACAGAGACTATAAAATGCAACATCTTTCACGGATTCGTTTGGCCAGACTTTTCCTCTTCTTCTTTCCGTTCTTTTCCTTGCTGTCCTCCATCTTCCTAGCACGAATTTCCCTCATGAGGTCAAAGAACACCTGCAGTCAAGACAGCACAGCATCTTGGAAAATGTATCACTTAAAATAAATTCAAAATTGCTTATATTATTAAAAAAGAAAGTTAAAAAAAATTCAAAATTGAAGTTAACATAAAACACTCTTCAACCATCTACAACATGACAAATTTCAAAGTGCAACAGAATATTTAATAAGAGTAAGACATTAATAATATTATATTAATAACATATTGTTTTTTTTAAATTTATAGCAATTGTAGGCCAAAAATTAGACAAGTAGGTTAAGAATACAACACATTTGTGAGATTTGTATCGTCAATGATAATAATGTAATTATTGTTTTAATGATGTGCGATCTGACATTTTTGAGTATGTCACTCGCTTTGTAAAATCAAACAAACGCACACCTTGAGAAAGTGAACGCTTTCACTGCATGATGTATTTTAGCCTATTTTAATGTCCCCAAATTCAATGTATAGGCTAACAGGGTCATTTTACCCCATGAGTTTCATCTTATGTTTATATCAAATAATAAAGTTAAAGGGATAAATCACCCAAAAATGAAAAACGAAAATTACCCCATGATTTACTCACCCTCAAGCCATCCAAGGTGTACATGACTTAGGGCTGCACGATTATGACAAAAATCATAATTGTCGATTATTCCCATGAAATTGTAATTGTGATTATTAATTATGATTATCATAATTTACACTGAATGATGTATTGAATAGCATATTTATACCGTTGTTTGAAGCAACTGCATGCCATATTTTTGTATAAAAATAAAAAACAATCTGAAAACACTCTTCCTGAAATTTTTTATTGTTTTTCTATAGCATTAAACCTCAAATGTCAACTATACATTGGTTTGGTTTCTTCTTTAAATAATAATAAAAAAGTCAACATATGCATGGTATAATAATAGGGGCTTTTGCATCGGGTTGTTCTTGGAATGCAGATATAGGAACTAGCCACCAGTGTATTTCCCTGAGAACTAATGTTCCCCTAAGGCCTGAAGTGACGTAAACTGCGCTTGTTGTTGTTAATTTTTTTTTGACGGCGCGGCTGACTTTTATTTTGATGCCGCTGAGAACAGTTCGGACAGATCCTGAGCACAGTGCTCGCATTCTCCATCTTCATTAGTTTACGATCTGTTTAACAGTCCTGTCTAATACGTTATTAGATAGAACTGTTATACAAGAAAGTAGACAGTATATGAAAAAGTTTTAGCTTTTGCCGTGTGGTTGATGCCCAATGTCGCTAGCTTAACATGATTATGTATTTCTGCTTCGCTTGGTCTGCTCAAAGTCGCGCTGGATTTTCTCTTTAGTGTAAGGTTGAGAGGTCCTATCATTGTTTTTCATGTTTGTAGAGTTAGTTTGTGGAGTAAATACATAGGCTGTGTACACGGCTTTTTAAAAATGGCGGGTGCTGGTGTTTCGCGTGCGTTCGACATATCAGCGTACACCTACATTATTGGTAGCTCCTTTTGTGCTAGGTTAGACCTTTTGCATTCTGAAGTAGTCGTGATTCACCTCTCACAATGTGACATGCTCTAAACACCTCTTAAACATGCAGCATAATGTAAGTGGATATTTTTCCTTGTAATCGCGCCTTTGAAAGATTATGAAATCGTGGCATCTGTAATCATAATCACGATTAGAAATTCAATTAATTGTGCAGCCCTAATATGACTTTCTTCATTCAGACAAATACAATCGGAAATATGCTTAAAAAAAATATCCTGGCTCTTCCATGCTATATAATGGCAGTGAATGGGGGGCCCAATTTTGAAGGAAAAAAAGTGCATCCATTTTAAAAGTACTCCACACGGCTCCAGGAGGTTAATAAAGGCCTTCTGGAGTGAAGTGATGGGTTTTAGTAAGAAAAATATCCGTATTTAAAACTTTATAATCTAAAATAACTAGCTTCCTGACATAGGATGTAGGAGTAGCGCAGTAGTTTATACACCTATAAAAATAAATATGGTTATGTTTTTCTTTTTTACAAAATTCCATCGCTTCACTTCAGAAGGCCTTTATTAACACCCCGGAGTAGAGTACTTTTAAAATGGATGCACTTTGTTTACTTCAAAATCTGAAGAATCTGAATCCATTCACTACCATTACAAAGATTGGAAGAGGCAGGATATTTTTAAATATATCTCAGATTGTGTTCATCTGAAAGAACATAGTCATATACACCTAGGACGGTGTGAGCGTGAGTAAATCATGTGAAAATTTTAATATTTGTGTGAACTAACACTTTAAGCATCATCACACAAGCAAGAGTGCTGTTATTCCCAAACATTAGCACGATTGTAAATGTCTTATTGATTTCATAAAAGAGTTTAATAAACAATAAGTTAACATTTTGATTTACATTTCAGACACAATACTGTCAATATGTTATGTTTTTGGTTTATTTTGTCAACTGAAATTTCCAAATGAACAGCAGAAATGATTTGAGTCATAAAGGTTCTTCATAACTGAATGAATCTGCATTTGGAATTAATCAGTTTAATGAATGATTCAATGAGCGAATGAATCAGCCATTTGAACAAATCATTTGAATGAATGGCTCAACTCAGTAAGACAATCCCTGCATCTGAATATGCTAGTAGTCGAAAACTCTAGGTGAGCCGAGTAGTATGTCCAAAATCACAGTAGGTGAAAAGTACCTGGATGACCTCCTACTTCTGGTGAGATTCTGAAGTGCGCATTTACTACCCCATGAGGCCACGGGAGTGGATTTGTGAATGACGGTGAAGCAGTACAACGGACACCATAGATCACATTGACAGGCTGATGTAGTATGTCCGTATTTCATTCAAACTACACACATTCATACCATTTTGAATGTACTTTTTTAGCAGTAGTGAAGCAAGTTTCAAAACAAATGTAGTACCTACTATACAGTATGCGATTTTGGATGCAGCGAGCGACCTACTGCCAGCTTTAGTTTCATATTTAAAGAATAATTTCATTTTTTAATGATATATGTTTGCAATATCACAGCATTATTTTTGAAATTGTAAATACAGTGTACTGTAAGTTCAAGCCACCTCTGAGTTGCATTAATCATTCTGTGTAAATACATCTAAATGCCACTTCAGATGCAACATCTGTGCCACTTCTGCAGTGCAAAGATTGATTTTGTTGATACTGATTGATTTGCTTGGTAGCAGTGTTATTATTCTAATTGAATTTATTGATTAATGTAACAGTCTGACATTAACGATGAAGCATACTTCTAAAAAAGTTATTAAAAAAAATTGCCATTATAAAAAAAGTTAAAAATCCCCTGGAAAACAGTTTAGGAGAAATATTGCCTAAAAATTATTTCTAACCACTGCACAGCATATGAAGAATATGAAATGCTTTGGGAGTCAGCTGTCCATGACAGGCCTAAATCAGTCAAGATACCAGCACTCAGCAAAATAATGTCTAATTATTATTTTTGTCAATATCACACACTCCTGGTGTACAGGATGTAGTTTCAATAGCATTTACCCAGTAACTGCCCACCTCTACACTAGCAAACCATCAATTTCAGGTTTACAGAGCCTGTTTTGTAGCACTGACCTTGTCTACGTTGGCGCGGGTCTTAGCAGACGTCTCCACGTAGCACACGCCCCACTGATCTGCTCTGGCTTTAGCCTCGTCGGCGCTAACCTGTCTCCGGTCCTCCAGATCCGACTTATTTCCCACCAACAGGAAGGGGACGTTCTCGTCTTCCTTCACCCGCAGAATCTGCTCTCTGAGTAGGGAGTATTTTTTCTATGTCAAAAATATAACTCTAATGGAAACCAATATCCATAAAAGCAGTCAAAAAAAAAACAAAAAAAAACACAAGAACGCCTTTGCAAAAAAACATTGAAACATTTTAAATAATGTGATTTAAATATGTACAAAACTATATTTATTATTTTCATCTACATCTAATTAAAGTACCATTACTAAATTAAAAAAAAAAAAAAAATCAAACCAAAAAAGGAAATAAATATAAAATGGGAACAAGAAACTATAACGAGATTACTTTTTGTGCACCACAAAAAACAAAATAACAACTTTATTCAACAGTATTTAGTGATGGGCGATTTCAAAACACTGTTTCATGAAGCTTCAAAGCTTTACGAATCTTTTGTTTCGAATCAGTGGTTCGGCGCGTGAATCAAACTGCCAAAGTCACGTCCCCCAGTGGTGAACCACTGAAATTTTGAAACACATGACGTAACGAAGCCTCATTTACTGAAATCACGTGACTTTGGCAGTTTGATTCATGCTCCGAACCACTGATTTGAAACAAAAGATCCATAAAGCTTTGAAGCTTCATGAAGCAGTGTTTTGAAATCGCCCATCACTAAATATTGTTGAATAAATTTGTTATTTTGTTTTTTTTTGGTGCACAAAAAGTATTCTCGTTGCTTCATAACATTAAGGTTGAAGCACTGTAGTCACATGAACTGTTTTAAAAATGTCTTTAGTAGCTTTCTGGGCATTTGAAAGTGTTATTTGACCCTTCGCCGGGAGTTTGATTGACAAGCGATCTAACCAATCATAACGCCGAATCCGCCATTTTGTCTGATTAAGCAGTCAGGAGTTAGAAGATTAACCTCGTTGGACTTGAACTCGAAAAATGGTGTTTACTGACGTCTTTCCGCGTTTGAAACAACATTCCTTCTCATGTTCATTCATGTTTATTTGATGCTATTAATTAACTAGCAAGAAGAGATGATCGGTTCATGAGCCGCTTGAGCTTAGGCGCTACAGCAATCTGTCACGACCATGGTCACGACACATTAAAGAGCCACAAAACAGTTTTTATTGTTCGAATTTCTTAAAAAATTATACAATTTGAAAGCTGGGACTTTGTTTAATATCATAAGTAACCTGCTCTGTCTTGTCTGTTGACGTGTTGCCAGTGTCCTCTTTGCTCCGCGAAGTATTTTTCACTCTGTGTGGCGTGACAGCACCATGGCTTCTTGGACAAAGCAACAGTAACTAAGGGGGGCGGGTCTTTGCGAAGGGTCAATTGTCTTGCTGGCAATGCAGGCCTCACTGAGCCATTGGATTTAATCAAAAATATCTTAATTTGTGTTCTGAAGATGAACAAAGGTATTATGAGTTTGGATCGACAAAAGGGTGAGTAATTAATGGCAGAATTTTCATTTTTGGGTGAGCTAACCCTTTAATCTCAACATTTACTAAAACATTTTAGGGTAGAAAGTTGCATCCGTCAATATTAGTTAATGCACTGTGAACTAACATGAACATTTTTAACTAACATTAAAGGGTTAGTTCACCCCAAAATGAAAATTCTGTCATTTATTACTCACGCTCATGCCGTTCCACACCCGTAAGACCTTCGGTAATTTTCAGAACGCAAATTGAGATATTTTTGTTTAAATCCGATGGCTCCGTGAGGCCTACATAGGGAGCAATGACATTTCCTCTCTCAAGATCCATAAAGGTACTAAAACATATTTAAATCAGTTCATGTGAGTACAGTGGTTCAATATTAATATTATAAAGCGACAAGAATATTTTTGGTGCGCCAAAAAAAAACAAAATAATGAATTATTTAGTTATTTAAATATGTTTTTAGTACCTTTATGGATCTTGAGAGAGGAAATGTCATTGCTGGCTATGCAGGCCTCACGGAGCCATCGGATTTAAACAAAAATATCTTAATTTGTGTTCCGAAGATCAACAAAGGTCTTACGGGTGTAAAACGGCACGAGGGTGAGTAATTAATGACAGAATTTTCATTTTTGGGTGAACTAACCCTTTAACAAAGGTTAATAGATGCTGTTAAAATATATTGCTCAGTGTTGGTTTATACAAGTTAATACATTAACTAATGTTAACAAATGAGACCTTATTGTAAAGTGTTACCATTAAACCTTATTGTAAAGTGTTACAGATAAACTAGACTAGTCACATGTTGGACAACTACCAAAATCTACCACAGTGACCCAACCTTAATACAACCAGACAAAAAAGGTCAGTGCATAAACAAGATCATCAATTCAAGAGCAACAGTTTAAGTCTAAAATCAATACGGCTCTTTTAAATAAGCTCAAGAGCTGTAAATCACCTGAAATCAGCAGTTGCTGCAAACGATTCTAATTCAGTGATGGAGAAGACACAGAGGAACCCCTCCCCGCTGCGGAAGTAGTTATCCCGGATAGCCGCATAGTCCTCCTGACCGGCTGTGTCCAGAATATCTATCTGCACTTCCTCCCCATCCAGAACCACCTTCTTCCTGTAGCTGTCAGCTTTCGTGGGCTCATAGTCTTCCACAAACTAAGGAAAAGAAGGTGGGAGGTGCGTAAAGGTGTTTACATTGGGACCGAAATCAGGGCGATGGCCAAATATTGACCGGCATATGCCGATAGGGTTTTATTTAAACAGTTTATGACTTTCAACCGATAAAAAAAAAAAAAAAAACACTAAAGGGTCTCAGCAAACATGCAAGGAGGCCTGAAGTAGGGCTGGGCGATAAACTATATGTGATCCTGGACCACAAAACCAGTCATAAGTCGCACGGGTATATTTGTAGCAATAGCCAACAATACATTGTATGGGTCAAAAATCATTAGGATATTAAGTAAAGATCATGTTCCATGAAGATATTTTGTAAATTTACTACCGTAAGTATATCAAAAATGTATTTTTGTGAGTGAATATGCATTGCTAAGGACTTCATTTGGACAACTTAAACAGCGATTTTCTCAATATTTAGGTTTTTTTGCACCCTCAGATTCCAGATCAAATAGTTGTATCTCAGCCAGATACTATCCTATCCTAACAAACCGTACATCAATGGAAAGCTTATTTATTTCAAAAAATGTACCATTATGGTTTTGTAGTCCAGGGTCACATATCATATTGAGATGGCGATAAAATTTACGTCGATAACAATGATAAGCTCTGGACATTTTTACTTGAGGTGTCAGTGTATGTCACTAATAAGTGATTTCTGCGCGTCTCTGTGTAAATGAACGCCGCAGTTTCGTCTGATACATGAACTCACACACACATGTGATGCTCACTGTGTTTTCAGCGTCTGCTGTCTCAATATATGAGGACATAAACACATGAACTTCATCTCCAGAGAGTCACTTCACAAGCTTTTCACTGTTAAATTTGAGAAAAACTACCGCCAAATACACAATGAAACTGAAACTAAAACTGAAAGATATTCATAACAAACCATCAAAATAAAAGTTTGGCTTAACTTCAAGAAATGATGACAGAAATACATCACTTCTGTATACTAAAATGTATAATATTATTATTATTTCTAAGGAATATCATTCAACCAAGATATTTTTTCATCCATGTTTTAAATGTATACAGTTCTGTTGTGCAGCATCTTATTTGACAAAAAATAAAAATGCAATGATTTGCTGTCATTTGATTACATTTTAAAAGCTTAAATAAATTGTTAAAGTTTATATATTAAATCATAAAACACAGAATCCCAAAAAATAAAAAGGAAAACACAGAATTTAGGAAAAAAATAAAATGAATTTCATGGGGCCCTATATTAAAAGGTAACTACTCTGTGGAGTTTAATTGTGAACAAACATGTTTACATTCATTTTCAAGGTCGAACAAACACGTGGAAAGCATTTCCTTCCCCATTAATGGTAAACGAATACTGAGATAAATATTGATATTGTATGACATGGAAAAAACATTGTGATAATATTTGTGGCCATGTCACCCAGCCCAAGCCTGAAGACAACTAAAATATTTAATATATTAAAATAAACTAACTCTAATGTTAAGAGCTGCCAGATTCTGTTCTCAAACTAACTAGAAACATGCAAGCTGTTCTGTGGCTTGTACCCACTTTAACCAGTCTTAACCAAGATTAGGGTTGCAAAATTCCAGGAATTTTCAAGGCTGGAAACTTTCCATGAGAATTAACGGGAATATATGGGAATTAATGAGAATAAACAGGGAATTAGCAAATAACAGCTGATTAGCCTATAACAGGGAACTTAAATATAGTTGAAAAAAATATCTTGCAGCATAATCTTGGTTAAAACAATGAGATTTAATGCAATTTCAGTTGAATTTTTACCCTGTACATTCCTCAATCACATTCACACAGCACACTACTTACTGCAGGGCTACTGAGGCCACACCCCCTGCATGCACCGTGCATTCCTCCATAACATGCATATTTGATCAAAAATACAGAGGAAAAAAAAAGTAATACTGTGAAATTTTATTACAATTTCAAATAATGGTTTTCTATTTTAATATATATTAAAATGTAATTTATTCCTGTGATCAAAGCTGAATTTTCAGCATCATTACTCCAGTCTTCAGTGTCACATGATCCTTCAGAAATCACTCTGATATGATGATCTGCTTCTCAATTAACAATGTTGGAAACAGTTGTGCTGCTTAATATTTTTTCTAACCCGTGATACTTTTTTCAGGATTCTTTGATGAATAAAAAGTTAAAGAATAGCATTTATTTTAAATAGAAATCTTCTGTAACAATATACACTACCGTTCAAAAGTTTGGGGTCAGTAATTTTTTTCTTTCTTTTTTGAAAGAAATGAATACTTTTATTCAGCAAGGATGTGTGAAATTGATAAAGGGTGATATTAAACACTTGTATTGTTAGAAAAGATTTCTATTTTGAATAAATGCTGTTCTTTTTAATTTTTTATTCATCTATGAATCCTGAAAAAAGTAGGATCCAAAAAAATATTAAGCAGCACAACTGTTTACAACATTGATAAATGAGTATCAAATCAGCATATTAGAATGATTTCTGAAGGATCATGTGACACTGAAATAAATAACACGCTTAACAATTGCTGCAATAAAATATATTTTACATATTTTCTAGAATTAATTACTGTTATTTAATGTTATTATGAACAAACAAAATGTTTATATTAATGTTTGTATATGGTATAATTTATATAAAATTTATATAGAAATATATAGAAATTTTCCCAAATTTCCAATTAATTCCCGTTAATTCCCATAAATTTCTGTTAAGTTTCCAAATTGGAATATTCCCAAAATTTCCCAGGTTAAGTTCCAGGGCTCAACGCTAAGGATTTTTTTCTACTGGCCCAGTCGGGCCAGTGGTTCAAATTTTTACTTGCCTTGCCAAAATTTTCACTTGCCCCACAACAAAAAAATGAATAAAGTAAAAGAAAATGGGCCTATAAAATAAGCCTAGTTATTGCTTTTGTTGTTTTTGATACTTGTAACCTTAATAAATAGGGTTATGACACCAAAAGCTACTAGATTAACTCAAATTTTAAATATTGTTAGACAAATAGACAGTAAGTAATAAAATAGTAACAAATAATCAAATTATGAGTAATAGCCAAAATAAATACAACAGAACAAACATATAAATGAAACTAAGTTTTTCACGTAAGTTTAAACAGGAAGCTACAGTAATTGTAATCTAATGTACAACTATATAACTAGCCTATAGATTAAACTTTATTAAAGTTAATCAGTCAAGAGCAGTTACAGGTGCTTAAATAATGTTTTGAAATGCTGAAAAAAATAAATCGTTAAATACTGTTATTTGAAATTATTTAAAAAATGAAGACACTTAAAACGTGAAATTAAACCCGCCAGTAGGTGGCAGCGAATCACTGTTAATGAGCGAGTCATTGAGATTCAACCGATTCATTCAAACGGCTGATTCATTCAAACAGCTGATTCATTCAAACGGCTGATTCATTCAAACGGCTGATTCATTCAGGAATCACTTTGTTTGGAACTATTTTCGTAGACAAAATAGAGCGAAACAGGCGATTTGGTGTCTAAAATGTAAGTCACTTGATATTAAGTTCTTGTTCATTAAACTGTACGCTGTATAAAATCAATATCACATTTGTAATCGTGCTGATATTTGGAGAAAAACGGCGCTCTTTGTTTAATATTGGTTACCTATATTAAATGATATAAATATAAAAGATATAAAGGGGCATTTTGCCCCTTATTTTGAATTCTGGGGCATTCTAAAGGCATTTTAATAGACTAAATCACGCAGTGAAATCGTGCACTTAAAATATGCATGCGCACTAGTCTAACCTACTAGACTAGGCTACGTCACGTAGTGTATGCGTGCACTCAATGGGTGTGTTTTTGTTTGGTTTTTGTAAAGTAAGGGGCATACTCGATAATTTCAGATCATTAAATCAACAATTATGATATCATAGACGATATATATCGCACACCCTACAGCACTGGCCCTATTGGGCAAGTGACCGTTCCGTCTACTGTCTCGAGCGTCGTTCACACTGGCCCCGGGCCATCGGGCGGTCCTTATTGTCGAGCCCTGTAGTTCCCGTAAAAAGTTTTCGGAAATTTGCCAGAAATTTTCTGCCCCTTTTGCAACCCTAACCAAGATGCTCTACAAAGGTCAAAACCAGATCATCCATCTGATATTGCCATCTGGACCAGCTATAAACTGTTTAAAACCAGCTAGCATCAGATTTTTCATAAGGGCAAAATACAACGCCAAGTGGTGATTCATAATATTACTACATGAACAAAACTAATTAAAATATAATTGTACTTTCATGATGTCTGTGGGGGGAAGCATTTTTGTAATATGTGGAAAGCATCCTCACCTCATCGTACATGAACTGCAAAGTTAAAGCCGACTTTCCCACACCGCCGCTCCCAACCATGATCACCTTGTGAAGCGCCAGTGAGTTCTGTCCTTTGGGCTTGGCTGCTGCCATGGTGAGGGTTGCTATGGGTTTGGACTGAGAGGAGAGTCGTGAGGTTTATAGGTCGGGTCGGTTCGGGTCAGGGAGGTGCTGAAGGTCACTGAAGTGAAGGGTCAGGGTGGGAGTGTGTTCGAGAGACGACCATGTACCGCCCTGTGTGCACCTGGATGAGAACAAAAAGATTTACAGTTCTTCTGTAATATTCTACTCACTGTTTAGCCATAACTCATATAAAACCAGAAAAGAAGATGCTATTCTTACAGGCCTGTCTTAAGCATTTGAATATTATTCGCATATTATTATAACAGTATGCATCACACATCGCATATCGTGAAATCATATCCTGTTGAACTTCCTCCTCCTGTATCCTATGCTTCTTTAATCCAGAATGGCAGCACAGCGGAAAGTTTTGTTTGAGCTGCGCCCTCTACTGTACAGGTGTAAATATGCATTTCCTTCAGCCTGAGGCTTATTCATTTCACTTTTGGTGTGAAAGGGTCTTAACATTTGCCAAAAATAGAACTTTTTTTGTTGTTTTAAAAAAACAAGCAAGCCCAGCCCAGGTGAGAAAAAGTAACGCAAAAGTAGTGAAATGCATTACTTTTCATAAAAAGTAACCAATGCAATTAGTTACTTTTGTAGGGAGTAATGCAATTTTGTAATGCATTACTTTCAAAAGTAACTTTCCCAAACACTGCTAAATACTATGGTCTGGGTTACAACTGACTGAAGACTGACATGTCAACATACATCAAAGCAAAACAAACATCTCCTTAAAGTCAGCATGAAAGGGAAGTTGTGCTAGTTTTTCTTCCCTATTGTGACGTATATCAGAGCAAAACGGCTTCAGGAACAAGAACAAATGTAGGTTTGCTATTGGTGGATCTCATATGAGTGACAGGTTGCCCCGCCCTCGTCATCAGCGAAGACATGTTGCTGCAAAAGGGAGGGAAGTTATTTTTTTTAAAGCATTTTGCATTGTGATGACTGCAGATCTAACTAAATTAAGGAGAAATACGCAATGGTGAAACTTCAATAAATCTGACAAACCGAGGGAAATCTAACATATTGACAATAGTGATGATGACTGCAAAGCTCATCTAAGTAAAGGAATGAATGATTCATAACACGTGGTGTAATATGACTGTGAGCGTATGCATTGGTACATATGAGAACATTATATATGCATTTGTATAGAGAGAGAGAGAGAGGCCAGGGTTGGGTCTGCTGAGCACAACAACGGCTTCAACTCTCAGACAGACAGTCACAGTCTGCAGGCTTCAGTACAGTACGTATACAAAGACATGGGAGATATAAAAGGATCCGTAAGGCTGTCAGTGATTATACCCCACTAATCACTGTTCTGCTGACAATTACCATGTTTTTTGAGACATTGCAACCCAGTGGTTCTATTTAGCAGCATTTTATGCTATGGCAGGGGTTTTCAAACTGGGTCGTGTAGAGAAAAACAGTGTAAAAACGTAGTAAAAATTGTATTAAAAAAAGTGTAAAAATGTAAAAAAAAAAAAAAAAAGAATAAATAAAAATGCAGCAAATAAAATAAATAAATAATAACATGATTAAAATGAATGAATATATTTAAATGATTAAATAAATGAATAAATAAAAACATGAAAAATGATGCTTAACCAAAAAAATAAATAAAAAATAAATACAAATTGGAAATAATACAATTTATTATTAATACAAGAAATAATAATAATAATTAGATTAATACAGATTAGATGAATAAGTAAACAATAAGAATGTTTAAAATAAATAAACAATTAGATCAAAATAAATAAGTAAACAATAAAATTTTGCTTTAAATAAATACATTTAACAGTACAGTACTATAGTGAATAGAAAGAAACTTAAATGCAACTTAAACACTAAATATTTTCCAAACAATACTTTAAATTGGCATTTAAATTAGTATGAATTGGGTCTTTATACATGAAACTATACATCTGCCTTTTCAGTTTTAGGATGATCATATGGTGGTCTGTGGCCTCTGAAATTTTGAAAACCACTGTGTTAAGGTATCTTAGCCATGCAAATACTATGGTAATCATTCAATACCATGGTATTGCCATCTGTTACTATGGTATCACAGTGCTTTTGTAAGGGTCATTTGTATAGTCTGCTCTCACAGACAGACAGACACACACACACACACACACACACACACACACACACACACACACACACACTAGCTGTCCGGTTAGCCATCACATACACATAGACTCAAGGGTTCATTAGCTTTGATCTATTAGCACCCAGTCTGGATTTGATATTATATTCATAACGACACTGGTTACAAATATGCCTTAATACCTGCGCTAGGTCTTACCTTTGTGTCCGCTCGTTCAGCTAAAGATAATCCAGAGACACACGGACTCTTGGGAAGGGTAAGATTCCTCTTCCCTGGTCTCTCTGTCTGTCTCTCCTGTTACTGCAGCCTCCACATCCCGAATAATGCCATCAGAATCGGACCGGATCCCTCAAACTTCACTTTCGTCTGTATTTACAGCGAGTACAAGCCGGTTGATGTGATCTTTGGCGTGGCAGCAGTCAATCATGGGTGTGTAGTGTCGATGATGATCCCGATAGGCGGGTCACATGGATCCGCTTCAGTTTTCCATGCAGGGAAGCGCACGGCGGCTGTCTGCGCATGCGCACGCAATCCCCCCTCCCTCGTCGCCCGCTTCTAGATTCGGCGCTGATTAGAGTCGCGCGGGAACTTAATTAGCAGCTAGAAGACTAGTAGAAAGTCTTTTTGAAATTTGAACGTTAATGTTTATACTTATCTCGGAGTAATATGTTCTTAATTTAGAGACAAATCTGTTGAGCAGCAGTGTAAACGTAATTAACAAGTATCCTGGCCAAAATGGAGTCCAAGAGCGAACGTGGTAAAGTGCAATCTCGAATATATTCGTTTAGACAAAATCTTAAACCAGCATAAATTGCCTTGATGGTCATAGTTGGTTTAAGCTGCTCTAAACTAATTAGTTTAGCTAAGTTGCCCTTCAGCTGACAAGTTCCCAAATCCCATAAACAAGCTGAAAGACCAGAAAACAAACGGCTTAGGCTGGTTTAGGATTTGTTTTTGTTTCTTATCAAGAAGGCTATACAACAACAATTCTCAGAATAATCTCAAATAAAAACATGGAGTTGTTCACTGCTGGTCTGTCCCCTTCATAGGTCCTGCAAGTATGAAGACCAAAACCTTAATGTCTGACTTGAAGTCCAAATATGCTGATAAATCTTGGAATGAGACCATTCAGCTGGTCCGTAGATGCATGGTAAGAAAACTGCATTTGAGAAATACTACATCCAAAAATGAAAATTCTGTAATAAATTCACTGTCATGTCATTTCAGACCCATGACTTTTTTTCTGTGGAGCAGAAAAGGAGATATTTGTCAGAGCTGCTCTTTTCCATTTATAATTTTCAATCATGTGACTGGCATGGAGACCTTGAGGGCAAACCATCCATAGAACTGCAGCACGGGTTATTAAAGGATTAGTTCACTTTGAAATGAAAATTAGCCCAAGCTTTACTCACCCTCAAGCCATCCAAGGTGTATATGACTCTTTTTTTTTTTTCTTCTGATGAACACAATCGGAGAAATATTAATAAATATCCTGACGCATCCAAGCTTTATAACGGCAGTGAATGGGACCAATGAGTATGAGCTGAAGAAAGTGCTTCCATCCACATCATAAACATACTCCGCACGACTCCAGGGGGTTAATAAAGGCCTTCTGAAGCGATGCGTTTGTGTTAAAAAAAAAATAAAAAAAAAAAAAATCCATATTTAACAAGTTATGAAGTAAAATATCTAGCTTCCACCAGACCACCTTCTGTATTCAACGTATGAAGAAAGTGTAAAACAGTTCAAAAAGCTAATGCTACGTCCTATGCCTTCCCTATTCAACTTACGGAAAAATGTAACTGACGCAACGCCAGTTTACATATTCTTCGTAACTTGAATACAGAAGGTGATCTGGCGGAAGCTAGATATTTTACTTCATAACTTGTTAAATATGGATTTTTTTTTTTTAACACAAACGCATTGCTTCGCTTCAGAAGGCCTTTATTAATATAAAAAAGGATGAAGCATATTTATTAATATTTCTCCGATTGTGTTCATCAGAAAGAAGAAAGTCATATACACCTAGGATGGCTTGAGGGTGAGTAAAGCTTGAGCTAATTTTCATTTGAAAGTGAACTAATCCTTTAAGGTTATCACGCTTGTGTTGTAAATTACCATCCAGCAGCTTTGACATTCTTCAAAACATCTCTTTTTGTGTTCCACGAAAGAAAGAAAATCAAACAAGTTTGGAATGACGTGAGTGTGAGTAAATTAAGTCAGAAATTGTTTATATTACTTAAATTCACATCACCCATCAAGCCAGATAACATCATATATGCATGTTAAAGCAGAATGATGTCATGTGGAAGAGGTCGAGGTTGGGTCATTTATTGCGCATTAGCCAAAAAGAGTCCTATCTTGGGTCTCACAGTCATCACCCTCAGACGTTTGCCATTATGTGTGCACACAACCTTCCAAATCCATTCCAGATGTGGAGCTTGAGACTATTGTGGATTGCCAAAATACTATGCTAACAGCAGGTCCCTCTCCAGAAAGATGATTTAATCTGCGTTCTCTCTGAGCAGCTGTAAGGTGCAAAATGGTATTTGTTGGTTGGAAAGTCACTGCATGCTACACTTGGGGTTGTATATTTGTCTGAGAAGGTCATTCCTCAGGGCTTTTCAACATTTCTCAGTTTTTCTGTGGTGAGGAACAAGCAAGTGAGGAATATTTTTCATTGTAGGAAAAAACAAAAGGAGATGGGAGAGTTTGTGAGCCAATCACAAAATGTCTTGAGAAGATCAATGAGGCACTCAACGGTGAGGATGTCCTTAAATTAAGCTAATATAGTTCTGTGAATAACAAAAATGTCTCTTTCTCTTATTGTTGTTTGTGTGTTTTGTCTGCAGTGTCTTCCTTGACAGCCATGGTGTCCAGACTAGAGATGATTGCCAAACAAAGAGGGTTTGAACTTTTCCTACATGGACATATTGCACTCATATTACAACATTTTTTTTTATTTTTTTTTTTTATGCATTAACATCAGATGATTTGCAGGGAAAATGTTGCTTTCTTAAGGCCCCGATATACTCAAGGAGAAGTTCTTTTTCGTTCTTCGTTTAGGGGTAAAACGAAGTTTGAAATACGTGAGTAGCGATATTGAACCTCTGACGCCACCCACACTGCTTAGATAAACGCAACAAGAATGAGAAAACGGCAAGGTTTTTTTTATTTTTTTTTTATAGAAAGCATAAGAAAAGCATCTGATCACAACAACATGGGTATGTTAGCATGAGCTCTGCAAATTAGCACTCCAGTAAAGTCACTTCACATTTATTTATATGGCATTTTATTCAATAGATTGCAGCTTTACAGTATCATACACGAATAAGTGTCACTGCCTCATTTTTTTTCTACTATGAAGCGGTTATCCAGTGTGTTCATGTTTTCACCCGCTAAGATCTTACCTCGACAGACGAAATGTTGTTTATGAGGGATGCAGATGATTGCTGCGCTTGTGACAGGGCGCATGTTAACTGTCAGAGAGAACAAGCAGAGAGCTCCTCCCTTGTGCACACAAACTCTCTCTGTCTTCAAACTAGGCACCATCTTTGGTCTCTAAATCATCTGTCACGATGCTAAAAGTTAAGAAGACCGAATCTATGTATTCGGAGAATTTTTTTTTTTTTTTTTTTTTTTTTTTCCCTGAATAACCGCTGGGTGTCAGTAGCGCTCAAAAGAACGTCACTTCATCTTTTCTGACAGGCGCCCCCCACATACAGCTGACATAAACCACACTTTCAAATGATGAAAAAAAATCCTATCCAGTGAAGTGTTTTCTGTGTTGACAAATCTTTTGCGATGTCCTAATGACAGGTGCAATTCACACGCAACACGTCCACGTCCACTAATGTCCGATTCGCGACTTAATGACTCATTTGAACCGATTCATTTTAATGAATAGTTAAAACAACTGATCTGTCCAACACTGAACTCACGAGACGTCATGTCGGAATTGGTGTATAACAAATAATTTACTCAGAACACCTCTGAAATGTGTGCTTACCCCATTTAGCAAGAGTGGTTAGTAATATTTAGCCTTAATAATCCACAGTATTTTCAGGTTATTTATATGACAATGTGTAGTAAATTACCTATAAAATCAGTTAGTTTAGACTGGAGTGAGGTGAAACCAGAACAAAGCAAGATGTTGTTAGCTAGGTGCATTTAATTGTATATGGTAGAAAATTAGACTATTAGTTAAATTAACTTTTTAATGCTACTTTTTAATACTGATTATTAATTAGTATTATATATACCAAAATAATTTTCTGGTCTAGCAAAGAAGCATCTTCTTTTACAAAGCTATGAAATCACAGATTTTTTGCAAAGAGGGCCAGAGAAGATTACAGTGAGAGTGACAGGTAATTTATTGTTAGTATTGGGCTCACAGCTCACGTGGGTAGGGTACTTTTTACTGTTTGTGTGGATGACCATGTCTGTCAGCCACCACCGAAGACCATTTTTGACCCAGGAAAAACCCAGAGTATGAAGGTGTTTTGCAGCTGGAGTGAACTTTTCCTAAGAGTTTGCTTTGGCAAGCTGTTTCAAGCTCCCAAAATGAATTTCGTTTTGGCCTGATATTGTTCAAAAATGTCACATCAGTTCGCTCTTCAATTTAGTTTGAAGTATACCTTTAAGCTGCAAATTGAGTTTGAGGCAGTATTATTTGTGTAAAACCAATGGCAGAGAGGCAGTATTTGTGTAAAACCAAAGAGAGGGATTATTCGGGAAAACCAAAGAGAGGGATTATTCGGGAAAACCTGTTTGAATACAGTAATTTTTGCAATATGTGGACAGAACACACACCTTTTAAAGGATTAGTTCACTTCAGAATTAAAATTTCTGGATGATTTACTCACCCCCATGTCATCCAAGGTGTTTGTCTTTTTCTTCAATTGAAAAGAAATTAAGGTTTTTGAGGAAAACATTCCAGGATTTTTCTCCATATAGTGGACTTCACCAGTTTTAATACAGCTTCAAAGGGCTCTACATGATCCCAGCTGAAGAATAAGGGTCTTTATCTAGCGAAACAATCTGTCATTTTCTTAAAAAAAAAAAACTAAAAAATACTTTAACCACAAATGCTCATCTTGCACCGCTATGCGATGCGCAACGCATTACGTAATCACGTTGGAAATGTCACGTGATGTAGGCGGAAGTACCGATCCAGTGCCTACAAAGCAAAGTCAAACACCCTTTACAAAAAAAAGGTAAAACGACGTCAGGTGATTTTGAAGTTGGAGGAGAAAATGAGCCTTACCACGGTACTTCCTTTTTAGCCTTACCACGGTACTTCCACCCACGTCACTCGTGATCTTTCCAAAGTGATTACGTAATGAATGGCGCATCGCAGAGCAGTGCAAGACAAGCATTTGTGGTTAAAGTATATACATGTTTTATTTTTTTTTAGAAAATGACCGATCGTTTTGTTAGACAAGACCCTTATTCCTCGGCTGGGATCGCGTAGAGCCCTTTGAAGCTGTATTAAAACTGGTGAAGCCCACTATATGGAGAGAAATCCTGGAATGTTTTCCTCAAAAACCTTAATTTCTTTTTGACTGAAGAAAGACAGACATACCCCCATGTCATCCAAGATGTTTGAGTAAATTATCAGGAAATTAATTCTGAAGTGAACTAATCCTTTAAGCTGTGTTGAATTGATTGTTCATTTTAAGCTTCAGTGTTTGATTGTTTTTCAGACTGTATTGGCATAATCGTCTTTGTTTGCATGCCTCCCAGTTTGATACTCTGTCAATATTGAATTAGATCACTATCATATTTCATTGCTTTTACTTCCTTAAAACTTGTTGTGCAGCTGGTTCTTGTCATTGAAGCTGACAGACTCCTGGTCTTTGTAGATTGGGGTCACATTTGAGCCCCACAGAGACGGTGTGTTATCTGACAGCAGACCTGTTTTACATCGAGGTGGTGCTGCTGCCGGGAGGAAGGGTGGAAGATGTGAGGGCGGCCCATCACGGTGAAGCTCCTGTGGTGAGACAAAGTGCTTTTAAATGTGTGGAAAAGATTCTGTGAGCTGCATTAATGTTTTGTATGTGGTTTTTTTTTTTTTTTTTTTTAGTCCAGCCCATCACTACTTCAGTTGCTAAGGTAAATAGAAATGTTCTTTTTTTTTTTTCATAAGAAACATACAATATATTAAAATAAATATATCCTTTTTAGAGTTGGAGTTAAAATGGTTATTGTATTCCCACAGGATGAAGAAATTTCAAGAGTTCTCTCTAAAGTTGGATGACCTTGTCTCCTTTTACAACATCCAAGGAGATAGGTATTGCCTTCTGGTATCTGATCAAGAGGTAACAATTGATATTATCTGTATATTTCTCTAATCATGAGTGTGCTCTGGCAGTGATGTCAAGGTTAAAGTCTACACCGCTCTTCGGCACCTGGAAACTGATCTCTTCAAAATATCCCATTTACCAAGGTGTGGGAAACTAGCACTAACAAGTTTCATGTTTCAAGATGAATGTATCATATAAGTGATAAACATTGCCTCTTACACTAGATCTTTGAGAGAAAGTGACCTTCACGTTGACCTCATTATGAATGGCAGGATTGGGAATGTCCAGCCTGGCAGAGACGGTACGTGAGGGAAAAACAGTGTTGAATCTGCATGTTTTATGAGAATATTAAAGCGTTCTTTCACGCCACCTTCCTCACAGGAAGTCCAATGACAATCGAGTACTACATAAGTCCATTAGATGTTCTCATGGGGTTGTCAGGCACAGGTATTAAAACATTACTTGCAACTTCCAATGCAGTGTTTTAATATTATTTATGTACTGTTATAGTATTTAATTTTTCAAAGTAGCTTATATTTTAATTTAATTTAATTTTTATTTATATTTATATTTATTCATTATTATAAAATGCCAAGTAGCATCAGTATTAATGTAATATTTAGATGAAATGCAGAGCAACAAGTCACGCAACAAGAAAATAATTTCCATGCTACACTTACGATAAGTGTGGAAGCCTTGTGCTCATATTGTTACTGAATTCAATGTAGGTGAGGTTAGTTGTGGCCAGGTGGCTTTGGTAACGGTGGGAAGCAGTGACGTCTCACACAGGCTGCAGATGCAATCGCTGATCTCTTCTCCACCCCAGGTTGACTCTTTGGGGTGAGTAAGTGGAGTGTTTCTCACCAATTAGAAATGAGAGCCAGCAGCACTACAGGTCATGTTAATAAGTAGTAAGCCATTATCGCCTAATGCTTAGAGATTTGTGCTGCTAACACAAGGGTTGCAGGTTCAAGTAGAGTCTACTAAGGAACTGGTAAGTTGAAGTCAGGGGCCTGTTTACACCTGGTCATCTCATGCGTTTTTACTGTTTGGATAGCTATTCGATTTGTTAAAACGGTTTCATTTACACTTGGCCACATGAACGTGTGAAATCTGATCTTCGGTTCACATGCAAATTCAACAGAATTCACGTCAACGAAAGCAACAGAGATGAGCTTTTATCATCAGCTAATTTCAAGATAAAAGACCGCAATAGGAGAGAGAGCGACATCAGCAATGCTAAGATCATTCTCTCACTACTTTTAAAGGCACAATATGCAAGAGTTTTGGAATAAAATATCCAAAAACCACTAGAACAATGTTATATATTTTGTTGACTTGTGTATTTACAATATCCCAAATGTTTAAATCCAGAGAAATAAGCAATTTTAATCAGGACATGAACCATGTCTGTGTGTCGCCTATCAATCACATCATACCCGCATTACCCTCGGTTTCCGGTTTTATTTTGTAAGAAACCATAGAAACACCAAAGACGCTTTTATATATTGTTTTATTAGACAGGTGAGCAATACACCTGTATCCTGTTTGGATACAGTCATTGACAGAAAACTAATATTAAATAGCTCAACACAGTAAGTCTTATTGTTTAAATCTCGTTTTCTTGATTTACAGAGAGTACCATGTTTTACCATGCCTAATATAGATTTTCTATCTTATGTTAAGTTGAAATGTTTTATATAATAACGTAAATTTTATGGATGATATTGACCTTTGTGTTTGCCATGTAAATAGCCATGATGCTAACATGGCGTTAAAAACTTAATTAACAAACAAAACCATGCCTAATGTCGATCTAGCTCCACTGCTCTTGAGCTGTGTGACACACTCATTAGCAATAGCTCCAGCGGCCTCGTTCAGCTCCAGCAGCTTTCAGCCACACCCTGCTTCATACTACAGTAATGTTAATTCTTTAATATATTTGCTCATCCATGAATGATTTCTGCCCGCGTCCCATCAGATTCTTCTCCACTGGCTTTAGCCATGAAGACAACACCTCCCATGATTCTGTGAAATCAAGGCTTTATCAATCTATGCCTTTGTTTTGAATAAGCGACCTCTAGCGGCGAAAATTACATATTGTACCTTTAATGAAGATGATTGTGTTTTGAGCATCTACGACACCAAAGTTTCAGTTTAATTTACAAAAGTTTGCATGACGGCTCGCTGAAGAGATTCTCTTAGTAAGAGAGACTTTTTTTTTTTTTTTTTTTTTTTTTTTTTTGAGGAGTAAAATTTACATATGTGGCATCAACAACAAAATTTGTTTGGAATGCATCTGAAAGCATCTCCTGAAGTGGTTTGAGTGATCGTATTTAAATCCGTCTCGAAAGCGTTTGAGGACTTTTACACCTGGAGTTTTCATGATCAGATAGTTATCCGATCATAAAAAACACATGAAGTGACCAGGTGTAAACAGGCCTCACTCTTTTAAACCTTCCCAGTTCCCTTTAACTCTAGTTGAACTCTATAGAGAGAAGAATGAATGGTACAATATTGATTTTTCTGACCCTTTATATCAGCCGAAATCTTTATTTTTATGTGCTGTAGGTTTCCAGTGTTTCAGCCGCTCACTGAGTCCTGCTCAGAATTACTCCCTGCCACCTTTCTTCTCAAACTACAGCCACCGTTACCTATGCTTATTTCCTTCATAGAGAAAATGGGCGAAATCACAGGTGCATTATAAACTGAGACACTTTTAGATTTGTTCTATAAAAAAATGTGGTGTTTTTGAACAATATCATGTATCTTTGCCAAGTAACCAGTCTCCTAACATTACTCAGATGGCGTTATGTCTGAGAAACACCTGCAGGTGGAGCCTCTACCCCAACTTCTCCTGAAGACCAACAAAAAGCAAAACTCCAAGATATCCTGGACAGACTGGGTTCAGTTTGTTGTGGTCTGTTTGAAACCCAAGCCACTATACTTTACATAAACAACTATGTTAGCCATGATAAGTCTATTTATTACGCATTAGACATATTCAGAACTGTTGTTTTGTTCATTACTGGCTACTGTTGCAGAGCGTTATTTGCATTGAATTGTACTTGTCATTCTTTGCTGCTAGAAGAGTATTTATTTTGGGACAGCAGAAGCAGCCATTCATTGATTTGCTCTTCTCCGTTTCGGTCTTATTTTCCTTGGTTACCGTCTTTCACATTTCTCAGCCATTGCCTGCCTCTGAGTACCACAGTTATGTGTTCCCTGGGGCCGAATGGGGCCGTGAGTCATGGAAAGGAGCCTTAATTCACACAGTCCCCTTCGATCACCCTGGCCACGTCCCTGCCTTACTGGACGTCCTTCGCCATCAGGCTGCCATCAACGTCCTACTGGCAAGCTGTTTCAGTAACCACAACCAACTCATAGGTTATTAATACAACTTATTCATGCATTCAGCTGGCAGTGGCCAGGCAACATGTTCTCCTTGCCAGTCAGTCTCATTTGCCATAATATAAGCTTTTGCCTTCTCACTTTTCTTATACTGTAGATGCTGGCTTACAGTATGACCTGAGATGTGAGGTCCTTCCAGAATCAGACCACTGCCTTTCTGTTACATTCAGCCTTGATGATGGCAACCACCTGGCTGTTCGTAAGGACCCTTACACACTCCGTCTGTGCTATTTTGGGTGGTTACGCATGATGTACAGTGGATTCACTAGACAGTATAGTCTATAAAATTAAAACTTTAAGGGAATTCATTGCATGCTAACTGAACTGTTTTGCCTCACAATTTAACACATCCTGTGGAAACTATCAGCATATGTACAGTATTGAAAATGTCATGTTTCCTGCACTAGTTCAGGTGACGGTGGTGGACTCTAATCAGGTGAGCTGCAGACTTCTGATGCCTGATTTTGTGGATCATAAATTGGATGACTATATATCCAGAGTCCTTATGCGGTACGTCCAACATTTTGCTGTTTGCATCACCACTCCACATGCTCACTGATTATGGTAATGTCATTTTGCATTTGGAGATGGTTAAAATGAATGTGAAACATACTCAATACTTAAAGGGTTAGTTCACCCAAAAATGCTATCCTAGCTGTATATGACTTTCTTCTGTCAGCCAAACACAATCTGAGTTTTTAAAAATAAATAAATAAATAAATATCCTGGCTCTTCCAAGCTTTATAATGGGAGTGAATAGTAACTTAGATTTTGAAGCCCAAAAAAGGGCAACCATCCATCATAAAAGTAACCCATATGACTCCAGGAGGTTAATAAAGGCCTTCTGATGTGAAGCGATGCATTTTTGTAAGAAAAATATCCATATTTATAACTATAAACTATAATGACCATATGCAAGTCTAGTTCCGGCGGAAGAGTGGACGTATTGACGAACACAGAAGCGCAGAAGATAGAGCAAAACAAATCACCGGTCATGAATTAGAAGTCTAAAATGAGAATTTTAATTGTATTGATACGCTGGAACTCGACTCAGACGGCTGTTACCAAAAGCTAGTGATTTAAAGTTTAAAAGTTATTTATATGGATTTTAAATGGATTAAATTATATGGATTTTTCTTACAAAAATGCATTGCTTCAGAAGGCCAATATCACCCCCTGGAGTCGTAAGGATGACTTTTATGATGGATGTAGGCACTTTTTTTTTTTTAAGCTTCAAAATCTTATGTTACTATTCACTCCCATTATAAAGCTTAGAAGAGCCAGGATATTTTTTAAAATAACTCTGATTGTGTTTGGCTGACAGAAGAAAGTCATATACACCTAGGATGGCTTGAGGGTGAGTAAACGATGGGATAATTTTAACCCTTTAAAGGGATAGTTCACCCAAAAATGAAAATTGTCATCAGGTACTTGCAGGCGCGGGGCATGTTTTATTCATATACATGTTGTGTAGGTAACTATAAAGTTCATTGTATCTCTATCTCCTAGTTCAACGGCGACTTATGTATTTCGGGAGAAATTTCTGAATTTACGTAATGTTGATCGAAAGATCCGATTCTCTAAATGAACATTATATTTTTTTTATTTTTTTTTTATTTATTTATTTATTTTTTTTTTATAAACGATTTACACGTATTTGACAATCAGTATATATCATAATTCATGACAGTTAACAAGTTTGTGAATTTGTTTTGGATAAAACATGGAAACATAAAATTAAAAGTAAGGGGGGAAAAAATGAAGATGAATTCAATGAAATCTGAGAGATTTCTTTCCGTCTATTGAAAGTCCATTCCACCAAAATGTTTCAAAAAGTTCATAAAGAAATCCATACGAGTGGAGCGGTTTAATACTGTCTTCTGAAGAGGCATGATCACTTTTTTTTTTTTTTTTTTTTTTTTTTTTTTTTTTTTTAAATGATGAACACTTATTTTAGGTTTTTTTTTTTTTTTTTTTTTTTTTTTTCCCCACATACAGTAAACATTGATAAATGCACATCAGAAATTATCAATTGAAGCACAAAAGAGTTTGGGGACAGAAATCTCAGGATTGATTAAAAATATCTGTGTTTTGAAGATGAACAAATTCTTATTGGTTTAATGGCTTTTCTGAGGGGGAAATCTATTCCTTCATAGCAAAATGAGATGCTTTCCAGAACGCAGCTTATGGACTCTCAGAAAGATTAAACACCCTCTTATTCAAAACTTTCTTCACATCCTCCAGAGTCCGGACCTTCCATGTTTACTAAATATTTGGGCTAATTTGATTGTTTTCACCTAACTGTAAGGGTGTAGTTGCCACAGATTGTGGCGTTTGAAACAAAAAAAAAAAAGTGTGATTTAAAATTGAGACTTGTCCTGAACTGAGCTTGTGCTCTGGAAACTTCCTCTGTTCGTGAATCCTCATTCATCCAATTATTATTATTATTTTTTTTTCCCAGATGCATGTCCATCCCCATCACAATGAGGGCCATACGCAGGAAAGTGTCCAGCCTGACAATCCGTCCCTTACCTGCAGCTGACCCAGAGCTCACCACTGCAATGGAAAGCACATCAACTCCTCACTCGGACGAATCCGTTGCAGAGATCATCAGTGCTGTCTATCCATCTGCCTCAGTCTCCCATGAGGCTATTGAGGAGGAGAGGATGGCCTCTTCTCCAGGCTATTATGCTATGTCTGTTGCTTCCCCAGTGGCTGATAATGTGAATACAGATGCTGTTGCTAACCCTTCCCCCTGTGCTTCTCTGGGTGTCTATTCACACTGGGTGACCAGTGGACTTCCTGCAGAGCTTCTATAGTAGGAGCGATTTTACTAAAGAGAATATCTTAAGAGATTTCTATTTTGGACAAATCTTAAATAAAGGTGTTATTTTAAAGTCACCATGAAATCAAAATTAACTTTATTTTTATTTGTATGGAATACTGCAGTATTCATTATAAAGTATTTATCTGTACACATCATTGTTTTTAAGTCATGTTCCCCATAATCTTTAATCAAAATAACTTCCCCTCCCTTTTGCAGTGACTTCTTTTCTTTAAAGAAAAGGGTGGGGCAACCTGTCACTCACATCACCAGATCCACCAATAGCAAACATTCTTGTTCCAGAAGCCATCTCACTTATATCAATCACAACAGGGGAGAAAAGAATAAGAGCTTATAGACCTTATGCGTTTGAGAAACAAGCCAGCAGCCATGTTTAAAATTTTGTCTTTGAACTTCTGTTTTTGTGGTAGCTCTGTATATTTCTATTGCGTCGCTGTTGAAGAGTAATTAGCTGGTGAAGTGGGTTTATTTATTGTAGAGTTAACGAAAGTCATCATGAGCATTGTAATGTTTGAAGCAGATGTCATAAGTTAGTAGACCAGGAAGATTTTAAAATGAGCAGTTCATTCATAAATCTGTTAGATCTTACTTTCATGCTGTGGAAAAACAAACTAGAGGACAGAACACAACGAGTGCAGCACTGAAAATGGGTGGATCTACATAAGCTCTATAAAATGTGGTTTTCTCCCATGAATTGAGATCTGAATTTCTTTGAAGTCAACAAGAAATCATAGCTGTTTCTGGTCATATTGTACAAGCGGCTGTGTATGGGACACCCTTAGTATTTCAGCAAGGGTCTGAAATTAACACTTGCCAAATAGCAAATGTGAGTAAAGATTGTGTAAATTTGAAAACACATGTGCCAACCCATCTTCTCAAATTTGTAATGAGAATCGTTTATAAATCTGTGGTCAACAAAAGAGAAGCTTTTTTTTAGGGTCTCCCTGCAGTTTTCTGCCAAATTACAAGCTCTGTGGTTTAACATTTGAATCTGAAATTAAAAAAAAAAACTAAGATGGCCATAGATATTTATGGAAGCTTGTTTTTGCCACAGAATTTAAAATTATAAAAGGTAATTGTGGCTTTTTATCTCACAATTTTGAGTTTTTCCTCACAACTGTGAGTTCATATCTAACAATTCACTATTTTTTTTCAGAATTGCAAGGAAAAAGTTGATTTTTTTTTTTTTTTTATTCTGTCGGAAATAAGCTTCCATAAATATTAGTACTGTAATGTTCTGTTCAATTTTTCAACCACTGCTGAGGAAACAAAATCAAACTGGCATATTTAAGGGAGTCATGTGTGAAGCCATTTTATATTTTGAGCCTAACCAAAGTTTGTTAATTCTCCTTATTTTAATTTGTTAGTGATTGTAACTTTACTAAATTCAAGTGCACCAGTTACCAAATTTTATTTTATTTTATTTGGGAACTGCAATATATTCAAACATGTCTGCTTGTACTATGTGGTCCTTAATATCTTGGTCCAGGAATTTTACAGCCATAGGCCTACATTTCAACACTTCAGCATACTTAAAAGGAGTGTAACTATGCCTATAATAAATTGTTTACCTAAGAATTTTATTTAAAAAAATAGAAGTAGCTTCAAGGAACATTTTCTGTATGATAATGTGAAGCACATGCAGGACATCCAAAGTTCAGTTAATACAGGCACACAACCAATACAATAATCCACATCCTGCTTTAAATGTCACATCTGTAGTGAGATCAAAACTCAAATCAATGGAAAATTATTTGACCGCATTCAGAGACCCTCTGCTTGACAAAATCATAAGTGGTCACATTTATTGTTAAAAGCATTGCATATACAGTATTGTTGCTTTTTTGACAGCTGTATTACTGTATCATACTATGCTAATAAATAGGGACACATATAAAAGTACTGTTCGGCAGTAATACAGTAGCCTACTTCAAAACAACTGACAATACTGTTAAATAGACAATTATTTGACAACATTCATGTTTCATTAGATCATATAAACGCGATTGTAGCACTTCTACGACAAAGAGCTTAAATTAGTATTTCATGCAATGTAAAATTATCTTGTTTTTTAATAAGCCTACACATACACGTGCTCGCGATGACTGAATGGCGCGTTTTAATTCATGCTAGATTCACCTCACATTTACACCGCAAATATTAGGCCATTCTTACCGTTAAAGGACGTGAAACGGCACCGTGGATGATAAAGCATTGATTCGTCAAACAGAGATCACGATACGACGATTTCCCGAATGCTAAAAGTACAGTAAACAACCGCATACGCAGAAGCCACGCCCACAGACCGAAACCACCTCAAGCTGCAGAAGCCGTGACATCACAGTTCGTTTTTAGAACGCGACGCCACAGTGTTATAAACTCTACAATGATTCGATTTGCTCATTCTGTATCACTTTGCCTTTGTTCACATTTCACCGATTCTGGATTTCAGTTACCTTCAACATGGGACAACACATTTCTTGTTGTTGTACAGTTGACACTGTCAGTGTGAACAGTTTACAGGGCTGTACACTGCAACAATCAACCACTAACACAGTGGAAACCCATCCACATCCAATTGGTGGGGAAAAAGTGAAAGAGAGGAAAACGAGATCTTGTAAGTTTCTCTCTTTACTTCGGAGAGCTGGAAAAACATTCAAGACCAGCTCAGGTCAGAGTGAAAAAGAGGAGCAGGATGCTGATGTGACTGTTGTACCAGCTGCAAGAAGTACTGATGGTAAATGACATGTCCATGTGGCAGGGCTCTACATTTTTTGTATGTTTTTGGGGGTACATCAGTCTGTAACTTTGTTGCAATACAACATAGATATATTCATTTATATAAATGTAGCATGGTGCCATGAGACTTGGCAACCTTGATTGAGACATGGGCATGATATATGATGAACTTTAATTGAATATTTTCATCAATAAATAGATGTATTTAGAAAGAAATTTATAATTACTACCTCACATTTTTATTGGTGTCATGTGCTGCCGTTTGTGAGTTTAATATTAATGATGTTCCCCTTTAGATCAGACTTCTCAGCATATCACTAGCAGTGACCCTGAGGACGATGATTACTGGTGTGACAGCGGCTTCCAAGACTTAGTCGGCGATTTGTCCGAATGGAGTCATGCCGTTCATGTTACAGACCGTACCACGTCCGACTGTAGTGTCACCAGCAGTGTTGGCGGAATGAAGCCATTTACTGGTCACTCTGAAGACGATGATTACTGGTGTGACGGCAGCTTCCAAGATTTATTGGGTGATTACTTGCCCGAATGGAGTGCTGCCAACCTCCAGGATTTTCATCTGTCCAGCCCTCTGCAACCTCCATTTTGCACCTGACTCCAGTGTTCAACCTCCATGTTGCAACTGACTCCAGTGCGGTGACTTGTGAAGTGGGGCTGTTAAAGTGAACAATAGGGCGCCTGACTCCCACGTTGGAGACCACGGTTCGAATCCCGCTCTGAGCAGGACCCGGATGGGAGTAAGGTTCAGGGGGGTGAGTGTAACAGACGTAAGCTAGTAATAGCTGTGCGTGTAAACCTCACTCCCCTGAACTCAAGAGGCTCTGGCGACGGATGCTAGAGGCTGCGGTCTTTAGCTTCCTTGATAGAGCGCTCCACTCCCATACCGGAGACCATGGTCTGAGTCCCGCTCGGAGCGGGTCGAGTAGAACTGGTTACACACTGGCATATCTTAAAATATGTCAGTGCCATTGTTTTGTTTCAAAATGCCCACCAGTAATCTTTAAAAGGCATGTTGAAAAGCTACTTAAATGCCCTTATTGAACTAAGGCCTAATCCTGGCTTAATATAAGCCTTGTTTGTGAAACCAGGCCATAATGCATTATCTTCACCTAGAATGTTTTCATGAACACACTCCGTAGTGTCCACCAGCTCATTAGCTGTTTTTTTAATAAGTTCTTATTATTGCTATATAACTAATATAATATAATTAATATAATTGTTACAAATAAATATAATTTTTTTAATAATTGTTTTTGTGTGTTTCCTTTCTGCTCTCAACTGTCTTGTTTGGACACTTTAAGTAGCCAGAGTAATAACTGATTACATGCAATCTGGATTACGTAATCAGATTCCAAATATTAAGTACTTGTAATTAAAGTATATTATATTTTAAAATACTCGTATTCAGAATACAAAGTTCTGGCATGAAACTAATGGGCAGGCTAATAGGTCCTTTAACTCAACCTGCTAATAATCACATCATTATGTATAGGTCACAGATGATTGGTTCCTGCTGTATCAGTAGCCAATGAGCTTGCGTGCTCAATCTTTAAATACATAGCATTTGCTTAGCAGTGCAGTGCACTTCAGAAACCCTCCACCTTCCCCAGCTCCACCTGTATAGATCTGCTACGGGTTATTCATGTACGCTATAGTGTACAGCAGCAGCATGTCTTACTTGCTCACAACAGCGTGTCGTGTATGTATTGGCAGTAGCAAGTCCCGTACTTGCTCTGCAGCAGCAGCAGCAGCAGCGTAGCAGATCTATTCCGCCAAGACCAAACATATCTACATTGTCATACCCATTACCATGCCAAACACTCTGGAAGTTGTAATGACAGAACTAGTTATTTTTTATTGATTACATGATTACAACAATGGCAGTTAAATAGTCATAATTCATTGATTCTCCCTACTACTACTTTTTTTATCTAATAAAATTTCCTTTCTAAAAACGGCTACTGCTTATATACGTTCAGAAGGTTGTCCAGGTTTGTGGAACTGCACCCACACAGCATTTGATCACTGGATTTACAGAAAGCATTTCACTTTTAACAAGTGTTTTCTCAAAATCGCAACACTGCATATCTAATTAACTCCTGGTTAACACATTAATTATTATTTGAATGTCTTTGGAAGGCTTTTGTCTTTCAAACACATTAATACATACAAATTCACGCCATGTCATGTTTACATGCAATGCAGGGATTCTCCAACTTTTTTGTCAGCTAAATTTTTTTTACCAAATATATTTACTTGAAGTACCCTCTGAGATTTTACTTGGTAAGTTAGATCAATAATAAAATTGTCAATAAAAATAATAATAATAATTACCAGTTCTCTGGTGATGGTTAATGGTCACATGACATGCAGGCAAACAAATAAAATATTTTTTTAAATATTTTTTTAGTAGTGTTTTATTTTTATTGTTTTTATTTTAAAATTATTTATTTTAATTTAAAATTTTTATGATTTAATTACTATTGGTGCTTTTAAACTCACAAACCCCTGCAATTCCATCGCAAACCCCAGTCTGGGAAACCCTGACGTGATGTAATGTTTAACGCACTTAATGTTGTTGATAACAAAGAATGGAATATATATTTTTTTTCTCTTTGTATTTTTATATATTAAGATTATTCCGCTCAAATCAATGTGATAAACAAGTTAGGTCAAAAGTAATCTTAAAGTAATCCAAAAGTAGTCAGATTATATTACCTTAAATATGTAATGTAATGGATTATGTTACTAACTACATTTTTTGTCATGTAATTTGTAATTACAATTTTGTAAGTAATCTACCCAGCTCTGCAAGTCACTTACCCAATGTATCTACTATTAAACACTTTTCTTACCTGTGAAACTTATTAAAACTTTATGAAATGTATGAAAGCATACATTTCATGTATTACAAACAAAACAACAACTTGAATTATTCTGTTAACTCTGTTAATCTAGTTTTAAAATGAATCGCGAGGACATTTTTGTTCAACTTTGATTGTAACGCTCCTACAAATGGCTTCGCCTTCCAAACTGCAGATGCTACGTTTTAAAATACACTTATTTCATACATGGATTGCTTCCAACAGCACTGCAAGAGTTCTGAAATAACATTAACTCGCTGAGCGCCAAATGCAAGTAAAAGTATGCACTGGTGAGAATATGAAACTGTTATTTGCCAGTTGTTGCACCTATCAAATGGCAAAGGCTGCAATTTAACTATAATAAATATATAGTTTTGTAATGTTACTAATGTTCTGTAAATGATGATGATTGTTATTGTCAAATCAACTTTTACTTGAGCTTTTGATAGGTATATAAGAGGTCATCGTACTATAAGAATATCCTGTTAAGTTTCAGAACTGAAAACTTCCTTGTTAGTCCAATAAAAGCTTTTATTGACACCAGGTCCAGCGAACGACTCATCCCGGAATGTGTCTATCTATGTCATAGATAGGTGAAACGCCGCCTCCGCAGAAGAAATCAACGACTACTTCATCGTTGCAACGTTAGCCCCGCCCACTGGCGTGTTAGTGAGATGACGTGGAGAGAAGAGAGATACAGGACTAAAAATAACATTACCTTTTAAAGAATCCTAATACTAGGAATATGGTTATGTGAATGTCTCTTGAGCTTTATTTATTTGTATTCGGTACATTTCACTGTGGATTCTTTGGTAAATCAATCGGATTTCGGTGCAGGCTTTGCAAACAGACTTTTACAATATACAGTAATGCAACAACATGTAAGTAACTGTGTTAATTCTAATGTCTGATCTGATATGTTATGTTTCACATACAGTCATATGTTCTTTGTCTATTTAATTTGTCAAATTATTTAAACAGTGATTAAATTATATATAGAAAGCGATCAAAGAACGCTCCCTTTACAATCACTGGAGCTGTCAATCAAACAGTGTGAGCTTATCAGTGACTGAGTTCAGCACTCATGCCAAAACTCCCGTTTTATTCAACAAATCTCTTAGTTACATCGTGTTTGCACTGTTAGTTATGATGAAAGCATTCGTTAGTGTGCAGAAATTGAGTTGCAATGATGAGATCACTGCATTCATGCGATCGGCTACAATGTTCATCACTGCAACCTTTCATGCCACGATCTAAATATAATGCCATAGATCTAAATGTAATGCTAATCAATACTTTTCAAAATTAGTTAACCTTGAGAGCTGTAATAGCAAAAACGTGGTAAAAGTTTTTGAGAGAGTAATACTTAGCTATTTTATATGCAAAGATGTCAGCCAATCACAGTAGTGGGCGTTTACACTGAATTCTCACAGCAGACACGCCCCTTAAAACAGCGTTCAAATAAGAGGCTAAAATCAGAGTAGGAAAAATGCCTTTTATTTCTAAATTACGACAATTTTTGATGTAAAAAGCATACTAACATTATAAGTGCACCCCTGGTAACATTATAAAACAATAAAACAATGCAGTTCATGACCCCTTTAATTAATACTTATTTTTTACAGTACAATATTGTCATTGAAATCGTAATATATTTATTAGAAAAATGTAGTCCATTAACGTACTTGCAGTAAAGGTTTCAGAAATAACAACTGAATTGTTACAAATGTTACCTTTGGGAACTCTGGAAAGTGTCCCGGTCAAAACGCCTGGGCGTCAAAACAGTGGGTGTTTTTGTTGACTGCACCTCATTGTACAAAAGGAACATATAACTAAACCTCAAATTTTGCAACTTTAATATCTGACCTTTAATCGCTGCAAGTTCTCTCCAAGTCTCAAGTTTCACAGCCATTTTCAAAACCACATATTAAGCAGCTGGCTCAAGGTTTTCTTCCTGTTGTTTTGGTATCACATCTGCACATGTGTGTCTATGTGTGCCAGCCTGCATCAATAGAGCCCCAGAGACAGGAAGTAGATAGCGTTCTTGGGCTGCATACCGTCGAGGCAGAGCGTTTGGCTGTAAAGGCTTTCTCTGGCTTGGCATTTGACCCTCATCCAGACAGCCAACAGACCGCTGATTGGTACCATGCAAGCCAAACAGACCAGTCAAAAGTGGACGCTAAAAGTTCTCTCAAACTCGATTCCAAGAAAAATAACTTTTGTGCAACTCAACATGTTTTACAGACTCTGCTCAGATCTGTGTTTGATAGATGGATAATAAATGAATACATAATTAACAACAGCAAAGGTATTTAGAAAGACCTTTTTAAAAATGTGTGGTCCGGACATTTGGGCATGTTTATTGTCCAAGAATGAAGTAGTAAGATCTTGTGATAATTTGGCATCAGTCTATTCGCCTTTGTCATAATAGGAATTTGATAAAGAGAGAGATGTTGACTTTTGAAACAATAAATGTCCACCCAGCACAAAAAGGAACCCAGGCCTTGCAAACAATAAGGAACTTTGTATTGTCGCTGCAATATAAAGGTCAAGGGCATTTACTGATTTATTGGAGCTTCATGGAAGTAATTCCTAGACAAAAATACCCTTGTGTATGATTCCTGTTTTGTTCAGAGTAAAAGGCTTCCGTTAATAGTCCCAAATGGCTTTATTCTGCACAGGAAGTCTCTAACTAACAATAGAACACACAGTAAGGATGCAGTTTGGTTCAGAGACGAGGAAACAGGTCCAGCCACTGATATTAATATTTATTTTATTAATGGCCCCACATTTAAAACACAATTCTGAAATGTAGCAATACTCAATTAAGTTTATATTAATCAAAATACTGTACATTGCAGTGTCAGTTGGATTCCTTTCTCTCATCTTTACTCTACATTTTCACAGAACTAGCTTCACTTTTCTGAGCTATTTTTGCATTGTTTTTTTCATCAGCCTGTGTGGCTGTGATTTTTAGTGGACATGAAGTCAGTTTCCCACAAAATCACACATGTTACTACTATAGGAACTATGAACATGCTCACTAAAATTTGACAACCACAAAGTGGTTATGATAATGCAATGGCATTCATACATTTTAAAGTGCTTTTTAAGAGTCCAATACACTTTATATTATATTATGTTATGTTATGTTATATTATCCCTTTCATGCACAGAGGTCACTACAGTGGACAGCTATTCAAAAAGCATTTTCTTGCATATGCATGAGTTTTGATGGCAGTGGACCCTAGTGCATCATCCTATCTGATTACGTAAAGCACATTACTTGTAATGCATTGCTTTACTCGTAACATCAGAAAGTAATCTGATTACGTAATGCATGTTACTTATAATGCATTACTTGTTAGAACAAAAAGTAATCTGTATACGTAATACACGTTTCTTTTAATGCATTACTTTACTTGTAACATCAAAAAGTAATCTGATTACGTAATGCACATTACTTGTAATGCATTGCTTTACTCGTAACATCAGAAAGTAATCTGATCACATAATGCACATTACTTGTAATGCGTTACTTTACTCATAACATCAAAAGTAATCTGATTACGTATGCATACGAATATTGAGTGAATGCTCTCTGCACATACTATATGTTCATCAAATACTTTCATTTCAAATGCACTAAATCCCAGCCTCATCCCATTCAGAAGTGCTGGTACTTATATAGAAATCTATACATAGGAGTCTGATAAAAACAATGTTAATTTCAAAGAAAAATGTCAGACGACTAAGAGGCTTTTGCATCTGAAGTCTTCTTATTTGTATTCATACATTTGCTCTTAGTAAATGTTTTAAAAACATGACCAAGCATGAGTTCTATTTAATCACTTTTTATACCGTTGACACATGGTGTCCACTACATTGGTCAGATATGTAATTCCATATATATTGGGGAAAAAAGTTATTGGAATGATTTTTCACTTGTTTAAAAGTAAAAACAAACATTAAAAAAAAAAAATTACTTTGTGATTTAATAATTCATGCATGAAAGGGTTAAACCATAAACACATGCTGTCCACTTGAGTGGGAATCTGGAAATCTCTTTGAAAAAAATGTGTGAAAAAAAAAAAAAAACATTTCAAATCTTGTTTTTCATGCTCCAAGAGCAATAAAAACACACAGGAAAAAAAAAAAAAATCCTGACTGAGGTTATCATAATTCATGCATGAAATGGTTATATTATATTATAGCCTATTATATACCCCAAACACTACTTTAGGTCTGTGGCATTTTAAATTGAGGGTCTCTTTAAAGATGGTCCAGCCCCTCCATCACATTCTCGTATGGTCATAGTGGAAGTGAGTTCATGTGGTTAGTTTCTCTTCACACATCTGTCGGAACCGCCCGCTCGAGATCAGCGCAACTTCTTTCCGATAATGGACATTTTTCTCAGCGAGAAGATTGTCAACCTTTGCCAGGACAGCTGGAAACAGCACTGCGCACGTTCTGCTTTCTGAATACTGCATTATAAAGAAGACTTTGACCGTTCCCATAATGGAGCTATATTGTGTCTGCTCGAGGACTTTCTCCGTGTAATCTTAGAGATGTCATTGTGAGGAGAGACTATGTGTTCTTCAGGATGGGTGCGAACAATGGCAAACAGTATGGAAGTGAAGGTATGTGATCTTCAAGGACTAAAATATTATTTTTTTCTGAGAACTTTTATGCGATGAATAGCCTCTCTTTTCTATGTGAACTGAAACATTGAGTAGGCTATTGCAAATCGTATTTTTTTGACTGTCATAGACTGGTGTCTTTTGGTTGTAGCCTAATAGTAATTTATTTGTAATAAATATCCATGAAAGATACTGCTTCTGATGAGTTATAATAAATTAAGCCAGTTTTTATCATGTCTAATGTCTCTCAACTAAAAAGGAGCGGGATTGTGAAGCTTTGTTTATTTTTTATTATTATTATTTTGTAATGGTCAAAAGTAAAATTCATGAATGCTACAAGGTGTATTATAACACGGCTAAATTCATGAGATGTGGCTAGTGGTTGAAGCTGCTTATGTAATTTTAGTAACACCCATAAAATGTGGTAGCCTATTTAAAAAAAAAAAAAAAAAAATCCTATAATATAGCCTGCTACTTAACAGATACCACAGAAGTCATCCTGAGACGTGACACCTGTCTTCGAGAGTGTGTGTTAGGGGGCGGGGTTACCTGCTAAATATATCTGCGTCCAACTACAGCCACGCCCACAACAAGTTATATCTACTACAAAGAACGCCTGATACAGACCACACCCACTATTACATGAAATACAACCGCGACACAGGATTGCCCTATTTCTTGGAGTTAAGTCAGTTTAATTATTAAACTCCTCAGTACTTGTTGAAGCCTCTTAAACATTGTTCTTCCAACAAGCCTCTTATTATAAAATGTCATATCCTGAAGTTTGCTAAAAGTTAGGCAGGGATATTTTAGTACCATTGAGATACTATAGTTTTAATTCATATTTTTGAATTAGTTTTTATTTTTATATTCTCCATTTTCATTTTGGTTAAAATTTTAGTAATTTTGTTTTGTTTGTGACATTTTTATTAGTTTTTATATCTATATAGTTTTTATTATTTTTTTATTTCAGTTTGAGTTATTTTAGTAAATAAAATTAAACTAAATGAAAACGAGAAATGTTATCTTGGCAACTAGCTGAAATAAAATAAGTTTACATTTTATTTTTATTTCAGTTAATGTTAGATAATATTTCAAATAACGAAAATGTTTTTATGATTTCAGTTATAGGGCACACTTGCACGACAATGATTTACTAAAAATGGAAAAGATTTTCCTTTGCATTCGCATACGGACGTCAAAAAGGTCTTTGTTCACATGGTTTAGCAAAAATGACTAAAATCGCTGTATTCTGCTGCCAGGCCAGTAGTTGGCGATGTCACTTTGTAAAGAAACACTACGCGCTTATAGAATGAACACGTAATACACATGTGAATGATGTCACCGTTTTCACATGTTTACATGGAGACGATAATGGTATTGTTTTCAAAAACTTTGCACTTTGTTTTCAAAAGTTTGCATTTTTAGGCCCCCAAAGCAACGTTGTCGTTTAAATGAGCGGCCAAAACACATAAAAAGTTGTCCATTTTTAGCTGAAAACGGTGTCGTGTAAACAGCCCCTAAGTTAGCTATAATAACCCTGGGTTAGGGTTAGTATGAAATGGATTTGTATCTACTGCTTTTAAGAAGTCATCAGTCACATGACAAATATTTAGAGTGGCCAAGATGGAAACAGTAGAGCATGTAATTATGCAGTGTAAGAAATATTCAAATAAAAAAAAAAAAAAATACATTTTTTAAAGAATTAAAGGGTTAGTTCACCCAAAAATGAAAATAATGTCATTTATTACTCACCCTCATAGCGTTCCATACCTGTAAGACCTTCGTTAATCTTCGGAACACAAATTAAGATATTTTTGATTAAATCCGATGGCTCAATGAAGCTTCCATAGCCAGCAATGACATTTCCTCTCTCAAGATCCATTAATGTACTAAAAACATATTTAAATCAGCTCATGTGAGTACAGTGATTCAATATTAATATTATAAAGCGACGAGAATATTTTTGGTGCGCCAAAAAAACAAAATAACGAATTATATAGTGATGGCCGATTTCAAAACACTGCGTCAGGAAGCTTCGGAGCGTTATGAATCAATATGTTGAATCAGCGGTTCGGAGCGCCAAAGTCACGTGATTTCAGCAGTTTGGCGGTTTGACACGCGATCCGAATCATGATTCGATACGCTGATTCATAACGCTCCGAATCTTCCTGACGCAGTGTTTTGAAATCAGCCATCACTATTTAAGTTGTTATTTTGTTTTTTTTGGCACACCAAAAATATTCTCGTCGCTTTATAATATTAATATTAAGCCACTGTACTCACATGAACTGATTTAAATATTTTTAGTACATTAATGGATCTTGAGAGAGGAAATGTCGTTGCTGGCTATGGAGGCCTCACAGAGCCATCGGATTTCAACAAAAATATCTTAATTTGCGTTCCGAAGATTAACGAAGGTCTTACGGGTGTGGATCGGCATGAGGGTGAGTAATAAATGACATAATTTTCATTTTTGGGTGAACTAACCCTTTAAGGAAGAAAGGAGTAGTGTCAATAACTCCGAAGAGTATTTTAAATCATTATTATGAAAAATTACCATTATTGATAGACTATCTAAAGATATATAATCTGTATAAAATAATGTAGGATTGAAGCTTCACTAGAGCAGCTGAACACAAAGCGCAAGTGTGGCTTAGATCATAAAATGTCTTGAATGGAGAGAGTATAGAGTCTCTGATTCAGTTTCCAGTAGGTGGCGGTAATGTACTAGTATGCAATCCACCATTTAATAAAGAAAGAAGAAGAAGAAGCAAAGATGGCATGTGGGTCGCAACTGCCACTGAGATGAATGGAAATGCTAATGGATAACTTTCTCCAGGTAGAATATAGACTTCCTTGGTCTGAACCATGGTAAATAAGGGGAGAGTTTGGGAAACCTGTTTGGAAACAGTAATTATTTGTGGAATTTCAATTTCGTGTTTTTGTGCAGTTCTGATCCCAGAAGTAACAGGGGATATTTACAAACAGTCAGGTTTTTGAGCTTCGCCGCCCCTGTATGATGCAGATGTTTATGCAGCTTTGAAAACTCAACACATGTGGGTGTGTGAAAATGTTCACAGTCAGGTCTTTCTGGCCTTGTTTACATCTGCCATTACCATCTGTCTTGAGTGATCTGATCATTGCTTACCTGATCATGTGTCTCCTTGTGATTGGATTTATTGGGGAGGATGTCTCACTACTGTACATCAGTGTTGGAAAAAAAAGAAATATATTGTAAATTTTACCTCACCATAAACATGATGATTCAAGCTGAATATAATTTTAATCAAGCTCTTGTATTAACTGAGAGCAGTACCTGTTTTTCTCTGATTTTAATAGACCATTTAATTGATCTACTTGTGGTTCACTATACAAGTGCTTGTGTGTTCACCCAACATGTTGGCATTTTCTTTTAAAGAGTGTGAAGCAATTACAGAAATTTGGGACAGAGTTTGAATCCACAGATTTTTTTTTTTTTCTTTTTCTTCGGACCACCATGATCTAAGCAGGTGCAAAGTATTTTTGGAAAACAGATGCATGTTTAAGCTCGAAATTCACTTCTTGCTCACTGCAACTGTTTAAATGCAATATCACGCTTTTTCCTGTAAGTGTACTGAATGTCATATGGTATTTAGTGCACAAAAGTGAAGTTGATAGTGCTTAATTGTCTAAACAATGGCAAAGGAAACAAAGCTTTGTAACGCTATTTACCGCATATGAAATTCATAAATATATTTGCATCGAGGACTCTGTCCTTGAGTTTGACCCTGATTTTGAATTTCTCTTCAGGCCTGGCAAAATTCTCCTTGTGCTTTGCATAAGCACAGGACAGGAAACATATGAAAGCTTTTGAGAAGTTGTTTTCCAGACCAGAAAACAATTATGTCTCCCCTCAGCCTTGGCTCTTTTGATAACTCAATTTCTACTGCAAGGCTCAGCAGCTCATGGTGATTTGAGCTCAGTGGAGGGTCAAGTAATGTGTTCATTAAACTCCCTGCCCTTCTGTTTCTCCCTCTGGAATCAACAAGTGCATATGTACTGAAGGTTTAGGATAAGGACATGGATCCTCGGGAAAGTAGTGAGGTTCCACTGAAGACACATCTAGACATCAAGGACAATGAAATAGAACAACTATAATATTGGACCCATAGTTGCCGCCATTCCAAACTGTATTTTGCAATGTAAAATAGTAAAAACAAGCATCTGTTATTTGATTCTTTCTACATGCTTTAGGTTCCAAATTTTTATTTTATTTTTTCTTCACAGCAACCATTTTTGGTTCTCTAAAGAACCTTACAGTGAACAGTTCTTAAAAGAACCATTTTTTCTTCGTGTGAAGATCATATAAATAATCTAAATAACCTTTTTTTTTCCCACTATAAAGAACCTTTTGTGCAATGGAAAGTTTCACTGTAAAACTCTAAGTTCAGAATACTCAAAACATTTGAGGAAACCATTACCTCAAAACATTTAAGTAAATGAACTATTTTTTTAAGTTAGTAGAACTTAAAATTTTTGTGACAAGTGGGGCGGGGCCAAGAGCCGTGGAAGCAGAGCAAGGCCAGTGTGGTGCACAGGTGTCTCTCATTAACAGTCACATAACCGGCATCCTTTCACTCCCACAGTTCTCAGCCTTGCCCCACTCATCATAATGTTAATTACATACAATTTATTTACATAAAAATCACATTCAGATCTTGGTTAAATGTTAGATAGCAAATAACACATGCTATTATAACAATCAAAGAGGCTGTCATTATATACTTGCGTGTATATAATCAAAGAACATACAGTATATGTGGTCTTAAAAGTTTTGCAGCCCGTCGTCAGCCTAACCACAGGCTCTACTCTTCACCACAATGGTGATCCTACTAAACTAACATAACAGAACCCCCTGTAAATCCCAACATAACACAACATTAAACACTAACTTATGTCTCCCTATGTTAATCTTGTGCAAAAACACACAAAATAACACTTAATTTCAACTTTTATTTTCCTTATACAGTCTGACACAAAGCATGCTGGGAATTAGAAATCTGCTGCAACTCAATTATGTTAAGTTCAGCTTACTACAATCAAATTTTGAGTTCACACAACATTTTTCTATTAAGTACAATGAACTTCCATTATTATTTCAGGGAAACAAATTCATTTCATTTAATTAATTTCACTGTTTGGTTTTACAGTGTTCCAAGGATGTTAAAAGTTCTTCATTTAACCATCAGTAAAGGAGCTTTATTTTTAAGAGTGTCGTTTAAAGACCTCAGACTCTCCCAAAAAAATATTTGGACAAAATCACTTGCATCATTACTATCATTTGCTTTGCAGATGCTACTTGGGTTTGATATCTTTTCTGTGCATTGACATTCTTACAGAGTCCAAATACGTTTTATGGCCACTGGGTAGATTGTCTTTTATAAATTTAGAGTCTGTATTGTCTGTGAATGGGTATAAATCAAGGCAAATGTGGGAATGTTTACTTAGGATAGTCCTACTCATTTAGTCTCCATCTGGAATACTTAAAAAGAGTTTTTTTAAATCTCCAAGGTGGAAAAGAGCTCTGACTTATATGACTTATGGATTAGGGTCATTGGATCAAAAGCAGGACTGGCCACTCCGTTTGTGAACATTGGAAGGAAATCTCCTTTGCAGTGCTTTGTAATTTCTCCCTTTACGTGATGGGAAATGGCTGCATTCGGGATGGCAAAGGACTGACAGCTTAATGATTCAAATTTATTTTCAAAGTCGGGCAGAGCACTTTTGTTCCTAGTTTAGTAGGAGAGAATGGAGACTTTTGGATTTTCCAGTCGTCATTTTTACAGGTCAGAGTTCAGTCGTAGTTCAGTGCCGGTTTAAGAGCAAAGAAGGATCTCAAATCAAAGATCTATTCATTTACATCAGGCACTCTTAAAGGACGTTCACACTGACAGATCGACAAAGTTGCTCTGCTGTTGGTTGCTATTTGGCATTCCAGCTGAATCCCATTGTATCAGGTGATGCATTTTGAGTAGTGGTTCACAAAACCTCACGGTTCGGATCATATCACAGTTATTAAGTCACGGATTGGATCATTTTTCGGATCAGCACAAAAAAAGAAAGAAAAAAAAGAAAAAGAAGGGGGGTGGGGGGAGTGGGGGGGGGGGGGTAACTTTGCATTTACTACTTAGCCCACTTTAACTACTCCGATACCACAGCAGAAACTACTAGCCTAACTAATACATTATTAAAGGCAAGTGAACAAACTGTAAAAAGAACAAATACTGTACACCAATTACAAGCATAGATAAATACAACATAGTTACAAATAAAGTATAAGGTCTAACTGTAGTATTAATTTTCGTGTAAAGAAATGTAATAATTAAATGTAAAATGACACTGTTCACTGTATAAATTTAATATAGCTTAATCTTTGTTAAAACTGTTATGTTGTTTGATTTACATGACAGACAACAGCAGGTATTTATAGGTTGCTGTCACTTTAAGAGTAAAACCCCATGCACTCACACATCCGATAGATACACATCCGAATTCTCACCTCGTTCAATTAAGACATAACCGAATGTGTTTACGAGAATACTTGCCGAGAGGGGTATTTTGACTGACATAATGCGTGTATGTGTCCATCCAAGTGCATTGAGGACGCGAAAGAGAATCAATTTGGAGTTTGCGAGCTATCTGAAACGCGCCTCTCTCTCTCTGTGTGCGCGCGAGCCTTGTATGGATGTGCGTCTGTGTGCACCGATAACAGCGTGGCGTGCGATACCGAATTAAATACTCTTTTGCCTCTTCTAGCGCTGGAATGGTTTTTATATCTATTTAATGTGTAAACTAGCAAGACAAAACACGTGCAAATGATAACCTTTCACTCTATTGCGGTTAAACTTGCAATTGATCCGCGAATCACATGCGTCCCGAACCACTAATTTTGAGAATGACCCATCTCTGTGTTTACACCTATTTTAACCCCTTAAGCCCTGAGGGTATTTTCAGAGTTTTTTTTGACACACAAAAAAGTAAAGACTCGTAACTTCAAATCTCTAGCAAGGAGGGTCAAAAGGTTGGTATTGTCTGAAAGAAAACTTTTTACATTTTTAAATTAAAATTCTCATGGACATTCTCATGCTGAGAAACTGCTGATAAAGACAAAAAAATAAGTTTGCTCAAGGGAAATTTTACATATATGACATGTAATAACTCAGAGAAGAAATAAGGTAGGAGGACAATTCTATTTTGGTGATATATGATAAATGAGAGCTGTATCTGGAGCAAATTTTGTGTTGATCCCATAAAGAAATCAAAAGTTACAGAATTTGGAGCCAAGGTAGCCTTTTTGTTTATCCTTTGGTGCCCCCTGATGGGCATTTTTAAAATCAATATTTCACGTGGTGTAACTCGTGATCGGCACATGGGATTATGTTGATCTTGGACTCATTTCAATCGGGACATTCCACTGTAAGTAATGATGTGCCATTTTCTACAATCTATGCATGTTTCATGAAGCGGAAATGCCAGGTGATAGCTACATTTTAGTTAGCATCTGTGCGCCTGTGGGGTTTTATGTGTCGTAATTGCGTGATCAATATCTTGTGATCGGTTTATGGGATTATGCTGATGTTGGACTCATTTTAATCTGCTGTAAATAATGATGTCCAATTTTCCAGATTCAGAGCATGTTTCTTGAAGTTACGAGCCGAAACATGACAAATGCTGCATCGGTTTATTATTTACATACGGGTTTTGCGGAGCTTCACGTACAAAAACTCGCTCAAGTTTAGTCAAAGCCCAAAACAATTGTACTCGTTGTATTCTACTTCGTGAGACCTTTCAAATGACACATGATACATGATTATCTGAGCTGTATTATGCTTTTGACACATTGGAGTACATAGTAAAAAAAATTTTTTATAAATTATATATATATATATTTTTTTTTTTTCAGCAAATAACTCCGCAGTTCTTGTGAGTTAATCAAATTGTAAAGTTCAGACTCTAAGCTTTCAAATGACACCTATTTTGTGATTATCTAGGCTGGAGTTTTGAAAAATATGATTATTAATTTTTTTATAGCTAGATGGTGCCCGCGGGCAGAGTGATAACTCACCACTCGTTAAGAGTTGAACAAAATGGATGCACTAAAAAGCTGAGCTTCTAAGCTGTAAAATGATATCTATTTTGTGTTATTCCTGTCAGTGGTTGCTTAGTAATTTGATTATGAATTTTTTCGCTTGAAGAGGGGGTGTCCCGCCGGCGGGACACTTCAGGCTTAAGGGGTTAAAGAAAGTGTGATAATTGGCACAATAAACATGACTGTTGACCACTTAATTTTCCTGTATTTTGTCATGCTTATATCATACATTTTAGGCCACATTTGTTTGCCATACGTCATTATTTGGTATTGAGTTGAGAAAATTGGCTGTAAAACCGTACAAAAGCAGATCTTTCAGCAAATATCTGTGGTTTGAGCTCTTGATTCTGACTAAGAACAGTGCTGCGTCTCTTTTAGCAGCAAAGTAATACAGTTTCCTCATCCATTTTGATTAAGCTGAAGACTTTAAGCTTTGTGAAAGCTTTGCCTAGCAACATAATAATAACAGCGTTCGTATCTGGTCGTAAGTCAAGGCGTGCGAAACACATGGGGTCCACTTGACTGATGAGTCACATTCTGCGGACTACAATAGGAACTGAAGCAGATGTTCTGGCTCAGTGATGTCACTGCAACATGTCGTCGCAGTGGTAACAATGCGTTCAGTGTGGGTCACGTCATTCTGCTTTGGAAATGGCTTTTTTCCGTTATGACCGAGGTGATAAGAGTTCATTGAGTCATTCAATGCATCAGCCGTAATCTGACAGCTTGTTTGAAAGATCTTCACACAACAGCTTTCCTGCGGCAGCAGGGTGGACGTATGTTGGCAGCATTTCACCAGAGACGTGTAAAGGGGCGCTCACACTTACAGAAACATATATGATCAACAATACAGCAACTGTGACCTGTAAACAGTGTTTCTAAGTGTTTATTCCTGCATAGATGCGTGATAAGAGCGAGAAGAGGAACTTGTTTACAGAGAAAACGTGTTTGTGGGATGAATGCTGAGCTGTACTCACATGGAGCCACTTGTGGTTTAAGTTTATGACCTGACAGAGGATGAAGTGCAATAAACGAACCCTTCCAAATTAACACACATGCACACACATCTCCTCCTACAGAACCTTATCCAAGGGCCTCGACTTCGTTATGGTTTGTTTCATCTTGTCATGTGACATATAGGTAAAAATGAGTCAAGTAGCCATCACATTTACATCCACACACCCAAGTCCCACACTTTTTTCTATAATTGAATATCAGAAATTCATCACATTATGGAATTAAAATGGGGTTTACTAGAAAGCTGGGCAGCGCTTCCTGTACAATTACGTAACTTGCTGCTTAAAGTCGGAAGTTGTGCTCGTCTTTGCAATTGTGACGTACAGTATATCAGAGTATATCTGAAACAAGAACAAATGTAGGGCGGGGCTTGATTTTGTCCATAGGGAATTGATTGGATGGTTGTGGTTTGCTATTGGTGGATCTCATGTGAGTGACAGGTTGCCCCGCCCTTGTCATCAGAGAAGAAAAGAGATGTACAAGAGGGAGGGGAAGATATTCTGATTTAAGATTATGAGGCACATGAATGGTTTCCACATTTTGGTTTCGTGGTGACTTTAACTACTAAAGTACAATGCATCGTCGAAGAAATTAACTAGCTAGACACTACTGTTTCCCAAAATCATAGAAACTCAGTGGCACATCCATCATTCGAACCACATTGGTTCAACAGTATAGGAACTGTTGTTAATGATGTCATGCAGGTGGAGTAATAACTTCTGCTAATTAATCGGTTTGGGATTGAATTCAGAGAGAATTGCTGTAAATAGCAAAATAGATGTATTCATTCAGAGCTCATGTGCACTTTTGAAATTTGTCTTTTCATTGTCTTGACAAACTAAAAGACAATGATATTTGTATAGAATTAAAGATATATATTAGCTTGATTATATTTCTCAAGATGATCAGGTTGAGAATGATGAGTTTGATTTAAAGGGGTCATGAACTGAGAAATCAAATTTTCCTTGAGCTTTTGACATAAGAGGTCATCATACTATAAGAATATCCTGTAAGTTTCAAAACTGAAAAATTCCTTATTAGTCCAAGAACAGCCTTTAAGAAAGCCCAGATAACGACTCGTTGTGGAATGTGCCTCTTTATTATGTAATAGTGCGACAAAAGACATCTCTGCAGAAGAAATCAACGTCTACTTAATCATTGCAACATTAACCCTGCTCACTGGCGTGTTAGTGAGATGATGAGGGAGAGAAGAGTAATACAGGACTAAAAATAACATTACCTTTCAAAGGATCCTAATGCTAGGAATATGGTTATTTATTAACAACGTGAATGTCTCAGTTGAGCTTTATTTATTTGTATTTGGTACATTTCACTGTGGATTCTTTGGTAAATCAATCGCATTTCGGCCAAGTCTTTGCAAACAGACTTTTACGATATGGATTCGACAGTAATGCAACAACATGTAAGTAACTGTGTTAATTCTAATGCATGATCTGTGACCAGTGATTTCTGATATGTAATTATTCATGAATAGTCAGATGTTCTTTGTCTATGTGTCAGTAAATCAAACCAATGACTAAACGGTCAACTTCACATTGTTTTTAAACTGTGATTAAATTATATATAGAAAGCGATCAAAGAACGCTTTCTTTACAGTCGCTGGAGCTGTCAATCAAACAGCGCAAGTTTATCAGTCAATCTCGCCAAAACTCCCGTTATATTTAACGAATCTCTTATTTACATTGTGTTTGGACTGTTATGATGAAAGCGTACGTTAGTGTGCAGAAATTGAGTTGCAATTACAAGATCACTGCTTTTAATGCGCTCAATAACATGTCTGTGATTGGCTACAATGTTCATCACTGCAACCTTTCATGCCACAATCTAAATATATAATGCCATAGATCTAAATGTAATGCTATACTCAACACTTTTCATGATTAGTTAACGTTGAGAGCTGTAATAGTAAAAATGTGCTAAAAGTTTTTGAGAGAGTTCCACATAGAGAGTAATACTTAGCTATTTCATATGCAAAGCTGTTAGCCAATCTCAGCAGTGGGCGTTTACACTGAAGTCTCACAGCAGACACGCCCCTTCAAACAGAGCGTTCAAATAAGAGGCTAAAATCAGGGTTTTATTTGTAAATTATAACAGTTTTTGATGTAAAAATCATACTAACATTATAAGTGCACCCCAGGAAACATTATAAAACAATGCAGTTCATGACCCTTTTAAGTCAACATCAAACTAACAAGAAACCATGCTGCTATTCACAGGTTGAGAGACACTGTTTGCAAATGTTCATTTGATCTATGGTTTCAGGAATCATTAAATTATGTTGGTAACGATGGAACTTGAGACCTAGGGCCAGATTCACTAAACAATCCCATAAAAGTACCTATGGGAGTGGAAATTTCTGCGCTTTATCTACTGATGATGCACAAATGAAAGAACATAGATGCAGCCAGATCATTTCCATAATGACCAATGCAATGTACTAAGAGCAGATTTAAAAATTAGCGTCTGATTTAAGACATGCTTTTTTGGGGCGGTAAATAATGGCGCAAATACCAGTAAATTGACTAGTGCAAACCTTAGTAAATCACCTTGTATGATTCATTTAAACACTCTCCTCCCATAAATTTTGCGTCTGAAAGGGAAACTTCTACAAATGCATATGCAATAAGGTCAGCCACAAAAATACCTGTCTACACCTTTTCAGCACTAATTTTTCACTGCGTGTCTTTAGTAAATCCTGACAGTAGTTTTTTAAGCCAAAAGAGTGTTTGCACTGGTGCAAGCTGTTAGTAAATCTGGCCCTTGTTTGGTTAAGCTTTACTGGTGAGCAGTGTGGCTGTTGTGATCTACCAGCTAAGCACTTGCCAAATGAAAAGCATGAATTTCCATGCTGGTTTGTCAATGAAAATCAGGCTCTTAACACTGGCTTGTCCCTGTGAGTGGGGGACAATAATTTTGAGGGTTGTGGTGGTGTCGTTGATTTATGTCTGAAGCACTGGTTCTCCGTTCCAGGCTATGAATGACCACATTTTTATTACAACACCAATCCAACATTCAAATACACAAATGCGAACTAATGTGCATGTATTGAACCTATTCACCCTCATATAAAACCTCAACCAAATGCAAGAAACAAAACGTCATGAATGGTGCACAATTTGCACAGTGGCCAAATAATGTCCTAATGTATGATAGATAAATCTGTCTTGGAGGATCATAGCAAAACTGCAAACTCTGCCAGTATTGGAGATACTAATACTTCTTCCATCTATTGTTCCAGTCACGGATATTGTCTTTTTCTTTACTTGGCAGGAAGACATAAACCGAAGGGTTTTGCTCAGCTTCAGCGCATTCCTGATGAGTACTGAGTAATGAGTTCCTCTTGAAAATCTTTAATCATGAAAACCTCAGACCTCTCTTTGGATTAGGAACAAGAGGAGTTTCCTTGCTTTCAGTAATGGTTGAGCGAGTGAATGAGTGATGGGGCCAAAATGTCAGATCGTACTTTTATTGCATCTGTTATAATATTGACTTACAGTGGGAAGCATTGCACCCCACCCTTCTGTGAAACTGCACACCAGTGTTCCCACAGCTGGTCAATGGGGCTAAATGCATGCAGTCAAGTATGATCTCAGAAACAAGCTCAAGAAGGTGTGAGTGCCCTCACAAAATGTTGTTTCCTTCTTTCCTTTTGTCCCAGGCAAGGGTAGTTCCAGTCTCTCCTCCGATGTGAGCTCCAGCACTGATCATACACCCACCAAAGCTCCCAAGAATGTGGCAACCAGTGAAGGTAAACCATCTGGTCTTCATTATGAGCCAAAACGCCTGCTTAACTCCCATTGGCTCTTCCTCTTTGCCCTCTCTCACTTTATGAAATGCTTAACATTTTGGAGCAAACTTATGTGCTTGTAGGATAACCTGGAAATTGAAAACAAACTCGATGTTCCCATCAGAACTAACCACAGTGTGTGTGGCTGTTTTTCTTAGAGGTTCTCTTGAAATTAGGAAAACATCATCTAGATGTTTTTACATTACAGCGGTGTGGACATTACCCATTGCATCGCTGCACTGTTCTGTAAAAACAGCTAATAAAAAAAGACAGTAAATCTGGTAATCCCTGTGTGAGTTTCCCTTGGGCTTATGCATCATAAATCCTCATATACTATGATATGTGCTGGTCCAGGACCTCCCCAGCAGACATATTCCACCTATTAGATTACTCTATATTAGAGATGTTTTGTAACATGATAGGACTAACACTTAAAACGTTCTTTTGCATTCCTTTCCATTACGGCTAACCATTTGACCCAAGTTATTATATTTATCAGTATATGTTTAAACAAACTCGTTCATGTATTGGTTCCATAGACTTTTTGGTTTCATTACTGTAAATCTTGTCTGCAGAAAGCTTGTAAATATTTTTATTGTGAATTTGGCATGGGATCTTCATCTGCCGGGTGCTGAGAACTGAGCTAAACCATCACCTCGTCGCCAACCGCATACTGACGAAACGATTATGCAATGCTTTAGACCAAGTATGTGACACAGATGCTTCTTGCTTCTTATTTCAAGTCACTGCATTACAAAATGTGTCAGAGCCTAATTGATAATGCACTGCAAATACATAAGAGGTGCTTTAGTGGTCATTAGCATAAGCCGTCTTCATCTATGGTCTGTTTTCACTTGCATGCCAACTACTGCCATATAGCAACAGTTTGCAAATAATGCTGAGCAAGTTACTAAAAGTTAAACTGTCAACATATTTATAGCTAGTTGTTTACAGCTAGTTAAGGTTAGTCAAACTGTTAGCATGTTTATAGCTAAACTTAGTTTAACTGTTGACATGTTATAGCTAAAGTTAGCTGATAACATGTTTATAGCAAGTTTATAGTTAAAGTTAAAATGTTGATATGTTTATTGCTAACTAAAGTTAGTTAAAACTTTTGATGTTTACAGCTAGTAAAAGTTATCCAAATGTTGACTTGTTATACCTAAAGTTAGTTAAATTGTAAACATGTTTATAGTTAGTTAGTTAAACTGTCTTCATGTTTACAGCTAGTTAAAGTTAGTTAAACTGTTAGCATGTTTATAGCTAAATTTAGTTTAACTGTTGAAATGTTAGCTAAAGTTAGCTAATCTGTTAACATGTTTAATTTAATTTAGTTAAATTTATTTCAACTGTCAACAAGTTTATAGTTAAATTTAAACTGTTGACATGCTTATAGCTAGTTAACTTAAACTGACATTTTATAACTAGTTAAGTTAGTTAAACTGTCAACATTTTCATAACTAGTTAACTGTTGACATGTTTATAGTGAAAGTTATTCAAATGTTGATTTGTTATAGCTAAAGTTAGTTAAACTTTCAAAAGGTTATAGCTAGTTCAGGTTAGTTAAACTGTCTTCATGTTTACAGCTATTTAAAGTCAGTTAAACTGTTAGCATGTTTATAGGTAAAATTATTTTAACTGTTGACATGTTATAGCTAAAGTTAGTTTAACTGTTAACATGTTTATAAAGTTAAAATGTTGACATGTTTACAGCTGGTTAAAGTTATCCAAATGTTGATTTGTTAAAGTTAGTTAAATTGTAAACATGTTTATACAGTAGTTAGTTTAACTGTTTTTGTTTATAGCTAGTTAAACTATCTTCATGTTTACAGCTAGTTAAAGTTAGTTAAACTGTTGACGTCAACAGTTAAACTGTTAAATGTTTTGCATGTTTATAGGTAGTTAGCAGTACTCAGATAAACTAAAAATAGCTATCTTAATAACATGGCACAGTGTTTGTTAATGGCACAAACATTTCAAAGTATCTCTATCGCCCTCTTGAGTACTGGAGGCTTCTTACAGGTTTTTGCAATACGTCATGAAGATATCTAAACTTTAGAAGTTACATACATTTCCATGAATCCATTCTATTTAACTTATCTTTATACTGCATTGAGTTGTATGTTTAAATCTGACTGTTTCAGTTTAAAGTCAGTATGTGGTTGGGCACCACCACAGCTCCCTGGGAAACTGTTTTCCAGGTTGGCACGGTTCTTGTTACACTGTGGTACCCACCCTACTCGGGCTTCACGCCAGGGAAGTCGGGTCCAACTCCATATTGTCCCCAAAATGGGGCATCTGGTGTGTGTGTGTGAAAAAGAGTGAGCCAGGTACTAATTGAGTGTGACCTGCGATTATGGTCGTAGTCGTAGTATTTCATAGTTTTCTTGGCTCAGACAGGGGGAACAATGAATATCAACAGACATTTCACTAAGCAACGCCCAGCATTAATGAGGGCAACATAGTGTGCGTGTAAAGCAGCCAATTTGTGTGGTTCAGTAAGGGTAGCTCAAAACATTAGGTAAATGAAAATGAGGTTAAAGTCAATATTAAGAGCTATGATTAGATGTTTAAGCTGTGTGAAGAACTTGGAAACTCTTGCCCCCTAAATTTAACAAAGAAATAATGTGATCACATAAAAAAGTTTAAATGTTAAACACACTGTACTGGCCTTTATAAATGACAGGGATCCAGTAAGGGAGTTGAGCTAGTTGCTAAGAAACTATAGCCGCTGTTTAAAGTCAACATGAAGCAGCGTTCGCAACCCATTTTAATTCCATAATGTAAAGTTTTTACAAGTGAAACGGGATATTCAGAGGGGGAAAAAGTTGGGACTTGATTTTATTCTTCAGGAATTGATTAGATTGTAAAAAGATGGGTGTTAAGCTAGACCTATATGTGAAAGTCGGCATGAAATGGAAGTTGCGCTAGTCTTTTCTTCCCTGTTGTGCCGTATATCTGAGTGAAACGGCTTCTGGAACAAGAACAAATGTAGGGCGGGGCTTGATTTTGTCCATGAGGAATTGATTGAATGGTTGTGGTTTGCTATTGGTGGATCTCATGTGAGTGACAGGTTGCCCCGCCCTCATCATCAGAGAAGAGATGTCGCTGCAAGAGAAATATTCTGATTCAAGATTACGAGCCACATGAATTTAAAACAATAATGATGTGCACAGAGAAATCGTTTATAATAAATACCGCAATATTCCATAAAAAAACCAAAAAAACAAACAAACAAAAAAAAACAAATCTTGTTCAAATCAATTTTGATTTCATGGTGACTTTAAAGGGTTAGTTCACCCAAAAATGAAAATTCTGTCATTAATTACTCACCCTCATGCCGTTCCACACCCGTAAGATATTTTTGATAAAATCTGATGGCTCAGTGAGGCCTCCATTGCCAGCAAGATAATTAACATTTTCAGATGCCCAGAAAGCTACTAAAGACATTTTTAAAACGGTTCATGTGACTACAGTGGTTCAACCTTAATGTCATGAAGCGACGAGAATACTTTTGTGTGCCAAAAAAACAAAATAACGACTTTATTCAACAATATGATGGGCAATTTCAAAACACTGCTTCATGAAGCTTCAAAGCTTTACGAATCTTTTGTTTCAAATCAGTGGTTCGGAGCGTGTATCAAACTGCCAAAGTCACGTGATTTCAGTAAACGAGACTTCATTGTGTCATAAGTGTTTCGAAATTTCAATGGTTCACCACTGGGGGGCGTGACTTTGGCAGTTTGACAGATCGTTTGGCAGATCGTTAAAATAGAGCCCTCACTCTCTTTCTCTCTCTCTCTCTCTCTCTCTCTCTCTCTCTCTCTCTCTCTCTCTCTCTCTCACACACACTCACACACACACACACACAAACTCTCACTTTCTCTCTCTCTCACACTCTCTCTCACTCTCTCTCTCTCTCTCACACACACACACACACACACACACACACACACACACACACACACAATGTAAAGACCTTGATTCCCTCTATATTTATGCCTTCAGGGAAGGATGAAATCCACTTGTGTGGGACGGCGCTTCCCACAGGATAAACACATGCGAGTGTGTCTGAAATGTCAGGATATTTCATATTGTCAGTCAGGAGACTGTTTGACCACAGTGATGTGTACTTTCTCCAAGTATGGATATGCCACAAACACACACAATGCCTGGAGGACTGACAAAGGCTTGGCATTGTGAATGTCCAATTCTGTGAGAAATCATACTGTATACAGTATATCCAATGTACCAGATATCAATGTAAAGCTGCTTTGACACAATCTACATTGTAAAAAGCGCTATATAAATAAAGGTGACTTGATATGTATATTGTGGAGGCAGTTCACCATATTTTTGGGTGTGGTAATTTTAGTAAAACATATGTCTTCATTAATTGAGACAGGACTTACTTTTATGGGTTTTACTTTAAACATAATAAACATAAATCATATGACTGCATTATATTTAAACGTGACCCTACAATGTTCAAAATTAACACTCACACACATAAAAATGTCAATAGCAACAAAATGGGAATACAAGAAAATAAAATGGAGTATGTGGCCAATTAGTAAAGTAAATAACATGGAGCAACTAGCCCTAGATAAAAGTCAGAAGTTTATAGCAATGTTTTATATATATATATATACACAGTGCTCAGCGTAAATGAGTACACCCCCTTTGAAAAGTAACATTTTAAACAATATCTCAATGAACACAAAAATTTTTTACAAAATGTTGACAAGACTGTGTTTTATATAACATCTGTTTAACTTACAACATAAAAGTAAGGTTAATAACATAACTTAGAGAACAACATTTTCAGTTTTACTCATTATGGTGATGCAAAAATGAGTACACCCCACTGAAAATCTCTAGAGCAAAGCTAAATTTTAGACTACAAATGTCTAATTTAACAAGAATTCAACAACAGGTGAGTCTAATTATTCATTACACAGGTGTCCAGCAGACAGTTGACTATAAAAGGGTGTTAAAACCCCTTCCCATTTCATGCTGTCAGCAATGGCACCACATGGAAGAGAAATGTCACAAGACCTGAGAAAGAAAATAATTTCTTCGCACCAGAAAGGTGAAGGCTACAAGAAGAACAGCAAAGCTTTACTTACCAGTCAGAATACTGTAGCAAAAGTGGTACAAAAATTTTAAAAAGATGGAACTGCAACCATCTCACAGAGACGTCCAGGTCATCCACAGAAGTTAACACCTCGACAGGAGCGTCTTCTGATGAGAAGGGTTGAAGAAAATCGCCATGCAAGTTCACTGCAGTTATCTAAAGAAGTAGATAGCCAAACTGGAGTGACTATTTCCCGTGACACAATACGGCGTACACTGCAGAGGAATGACATACATGGGTGCCGTCCACGAAAGAAGCCTCTCCTAAAGCTCAGGCACGAAAAAGCCCGCCTAGAGTTTGCCAGGGTACATGCTGACAAAGATGAAGACTACTGGGACTCTATATTCTGGAGTGATGAGACCAAGATAAATGTTTTTGGAACTGATTGCTTCAAAACTGTATGGCGTCGCAAAGGTGAGGACTACAAAGAAAAATGCATGGTGCCTACAGAGAAACATGGTGGTGGCAGTGTCCTTATGTGGGGCTGCATGAGTGCTGCTGGTGTCGGGAGCTGCATTTCATTGATGGCATCATGAATTCACAGATGTACTGCTCTATACTGAAAGAGAAGATGCTACCAGCACTCCGTGCCCTTGGTCGTCGTACACTTTTCCAACATGACAATGATCCTAAACACACATCTAAGGCCACTGTTGGATTTCTGAAGAAGAACAGGGTGAAAGTGATTCACCTATGGGGAATTCTGAAGTTGAGCAAGTTGAGCATCACTCTCCATCCAGCATCCAGTCTCTAAAAGAGGTCATTCTTGAAGAATGGAAAAAGATAGATGTTGCAAAATGTCGCCAACTTGTTTATTCCATGGTGCTGTCATTAAAAATCATGGAGGCCATACAAAATACTAAATGTAGTAGTTTTTGTTGTGGGGTGTACTCATTTTTGCATCACCCTAATTTGAGTAAAACTGAAAAACGTGTAATCTAAGTTATATTATTAACCATACTTTCATGTTATAAGTTAAACAGATGTTATATTAAACTTGTCAACAGTTTGGAAATTGTTTTTGTGTTCATTGAGATATTGTTTAAAATGTTACTTTTCAAAGGGGGTGTACTCATTTACGCTGAGCACTGTATGTGTGTGTGTGTGTGTATATATATATATATATATATATATATATATATATATATATATATATATATATATATACATACATACAGGTGCTGGTCATATAATTAGAATATCATCAAAAAGTTGATTTCACTAATTCCATTCAAAAAGTGAAACTTGTATATTATATTCATTCATTACACACAGACTGATATATTTCAAATGTTTATTTCTTTTAATTTTGATTATTATAACTGACAACTAAGGAAAATCCCAAATTCAGTATCTCAGAAAATTAGAATATTACTTAAGACCAATACAAAGAAAGGATTTTTAGAAATCTTGGCCAACTGAAAAGTATGAACATGAAAAGTATGAGCATTTACTGCACTCAATACTTAGTTGGGGCTGAATTACTGCAGCAATGCGGCATGGCATGGAGTCGATCAGTCTGTGGCACTGCTCAGGTGTTATAAGAGCCCAGGTTGCTCTGATAGTGGCCTTCAGCTCTTCTGCATTGTTGGGTCTGGCACATCGCATCTTCCTCTTCACAATACCCCATAGATTTTCTATGGGGTTAAGGTCAGGCCTTAACCCCTTAGAAAACCAGGTACTGATAGCTTTGGCACTGTGTGCAGGTGCCAAGTCCTGTTGGAAAATGAAATCTGCATCTCCATAAAGTTGGTCAGCAGCAGGAAGCATGAAGTCTTCTAAAACTTCCTGGTATACGGCTGCGTTGACCTTGGACCTCAGAAAACACAGTGGACCAACCCCAGCAGATGACATGGCAACCCAAACCATCACTGACTGTGGAAACTTTACACTGGACCTCAAGCAACGTGGATTGTGTGCCTCTCCTCTCTTCCTCCAGACTCTGGGACCCTGATTTCCAAAGGAAATGCAAAATTTACTTTCATTAGAGAACATAACTTTGGACCACTCAGCAGCAGTCCAGTCCTTTTTGTCTTTAGCCCAGGCGAGACTCTTCTGACGCTGTCTGTTGTTCAAGAGTGGCTTGACACAAGGAATGCGACAGCTGAAACACATGTCTTGCATACGTCTGTGCGTAGTGGTTCTTGAAGCACTGACTCCAGCTGCAGTCCACTCTTTGTGAATCTCCCCCACATTTTTGAATTTATCCCTATTGCTTGTACACTTTTTCTACCACATCTTTTCCTTCCCTTCGCCTCTCTATTAATGTGCTTGGACACAGAGCTCTGTGAACAGCCAGCCTCTTTTGCAATGACCTTTTGTGTCTTGCCCTCCTTGTGCAAGGTGTCAATGGTCGTCTTTTGGACAACTGTCAAGTCAGCAGTCTTCCCCATGATTGTGTAGCCTACAGAACTAGACTGAGAGACCATTTAAAGGCCTTTGCAGGTGTTTTGAGTTAATTAGCTGATTAGAGTGTGGCACCAGGTGTCTTCAATATTGAACCTTTTCACAATATTCTAATTTTCTGAGATACTGAATTTGGGATTTTCCTTAGTTGTCAGTTATAATCATCAAAATTAAAAGAAATAAACATTTGAAATATATCAGTCTGTGTGTAATGAATGAATATAATATACAAGTTTTACTTTTTGAATGGAATTAGTGAAATAAATCAACTTTTTGATGATATTCTAATTATATGATCTGCACCTGTATATCCATATATATATATATATATATATATATATATATATATATATATATATATATATATAAGAAGAAAAACACAACAAAAAACATCACTGTAAACTTCTGACTTCTAAACTTCATATAGAGTGAATTCAGACTGATTGGGACACTTTTTGCCATTGAGATGGCATAATGCAATTATACCAAATACAATTTCATGCATACAAATGGATAATTATGCCCTGCTGAGCTTAACAGGGAACATCTTATGCTTAGGAACATTCATTAGCTTGAACACTGTCTTCTCCATTTAACACTGAACACTGACCGGCTTTCCAAAATATGAGAAAGTCTTGAACCAAACCATAAAATGCCCAAAGACAACCATTAAATTGCTCAAAATGCCTTCTGCCTGCCATCATTCATATAATTCTGGTCTTGATACATAATTTTTTTTTTTACCTCTTGTCAAATTTAAAAATTTTCCTAATCACAGATGATGCTGCTCTCTATGGTATTGGTTGATTTTGAAAGACTCAGCGCTTCTCAGATCCAGTGCTGTAGAGGTTTTTTAGCGAACACAGATTTCGAACACCTGCAGCCTTCGTCTGTTTTCCACAATCTCTGAGGCATCTGGTTGTTCAGCTGGAAAAAGGAACAGTAGATAGACCACCCTCGTTCATCTAAACTTCAGGGGATATTTGAGAGTTTATTTCAAAGAACACCATGACGCTAATAAAACCTCTTTAAGCCTAAAAGATAATGCTCAATGGAACATCTCAAATATCTTCCCATTATATGGAAAACATCTAAAAGTGGGACAATTTTCAAGTGGAGCATGAAAGCCACTGCTTTGCCATCTTAAAAGGAATCGCCTGTCTCTCTTTTTCAAGACAAATACAACACAGAGTTCTCAGCTTATGAATAGCTAAATTTAGCTCTACTTCATCCTTACAAATGGCCATACAATATAAGAGAGAGTATCATGAGGTGCTTAGCTAAAGCAGTTAAAATGCTCACAGTCTCCAAAGTTCACATCCCTTATTTGGGATGTGGTTCAAAATATACAATATAAGTTCAGGCCTGGCCTAGAAATGGTTGTCCCTGGATAGTTTTCTTTGGCTACCCATGTGTTTGAGGTGTGGTTTCACTACAAATTGTTCAAGGACGAATAACAAATTATGAGACCATAGCTGTTAGCACAGGAGGATTTTTTTTTTAACCCTGTTTGTGGTACTACTTGGTCAGTTCTTATGTAAAAAATATTAAATATTTTCCTCATATTTTGATGGTTTAGTCAAACTTGTAGGGTCATTAAAAACAAATATCCCCTTTGGACATGACTTTTGGCCAATACTGTATATTGATTGGTCCAGAGTACTTTTATAATGGTTTAGTTGTTTCCATTTCCAAATTCCCGTAGTGGTCATCTTAAAGGGGACCTATTTCACAAGATATTAGTCTCTAAATGCCCCTTTTCACAAGATATTAGTCTCTGGTCTCCTCGGAATGTGTCTGTGAAGTTTCAAATCAAAATACCCCACAGATTATATATCATAGCTTTTCAAATTTGCCCCTATTTGGGTGTGAGCAAAAACGTGCCGTTTTTGTGTGTGTCCCTTTAAATGCAAATGAGCTGCTGCTCCCAGCCTGCTTTCCAAAAGATGGTGGAGCTTTAACAGTTCGTGCTTCGGTTGCTCAACAACAACAAAGCTGGAGAATCTCACGCAGCCAAAATGACGATTGTCAGTAATGGTGTTCAGTCTTACATTAATCAAACTGGAGTCGGACTCTGATGGAGAGACTAATAAATGGAGAGCATTTATTCTCCCTTTCGAGTGTCATGGCAAAGCATGCTGGGAAATAGAAATCCCAGCCCAGTTTCTGGTAAATTTAAGTTTGTCTAAATTTAAAGAAACAAGTTCATAAACCTCAAAATAAATGAAACCATTCAGAGTACTTAAAATGTGTCAGTTTCGTAAACTCAAAAGAAAAAGAAAGTTCTAAATACTCATAAAAGTTAATTTGATTGAACTAATTTGTTTAATTTGAGTTTGCCCTACTCAAACCAATTAATTATTTTGAGCGTTAGGGTTTACAGTGCATGTTAATCTTTTGTGCAAATCCAGCGTTGAATTGACCCTCGTTTGTAAAGCAGTCCGGCGTAAAATGATGGCATGGCAACAACACTCTACTACAACAACTCTTCCTCTTCTCTAAAGCAACCCAACATGGCCTCATCCCCTTTGTTGTGTGTTTCTGGGGGCAGGGTTTATGTAAATTGTGGGGTTTGTGATGTCACCAACCTGGAAAGAAGTTAGCCATTTGTTGTAGTCCTTAAAAAGCGATTTATGTCAAATAAAATATCTCTCTTTGCATTGAACTTTGAACGTCGTAACTTTGCGGATGTTTATGCTCAAACAGCTACATTACACACTAACTAAAGTTAAAAAAATGAAACCATAATCAAAGACCTCTTTAATGCATTCTAAAAGATTAGAACCACCATTACACAGAGGGAGTAAAGTGTAAATCTTCCCATATATTGGAGTTTATTTTAACAAATGCATGAGAGAATTCCCAGCAAGAGTTATCTACACCCTCCTACTGTCCTGCTTCTGCAAGAGTGTTATGTGAACTCATGTTTCTACACTATCTCACTGCCCAAGCTGTGAGGTCAGTGGAGGTGAAGTTTAACAATCCAAGCACCGCAGTGCAGTCAGCCTTTGCTGTATTTAAGCTGTATTATGGGCGGACAAGTGCTCCTGTCATTAACAGTTGTTTGTAAACTTCTTGATTACTAACATTCCCTCTTCATATTTGTTTTCATCATTCAGATTTGCACAATGTGTGGGGTGTCAGTGTGGATCATCTCTTGTGCGAGTACGAGTGGAAGTTTGTTATACTGGGCCTCAGAGACCTGCACTAAGGAATAATGGGGTTTTAAGTAAGGCCAAGTGACAGTACTGATTACTGATGGTGAGCACTAAATAACAGCAGATTGGACAGTTTAGCCCTAGTAAAACCTATTAATCAACTTCTCCTGATTCAGACCGATTGCGTTGCCAAAGACGTTCAGCTTCAGTAAATAGCCTATTGCATAAACAGAGATGTGGGGGAGTATATGGCAGATTTATTTTGCTATGGATTAAACTGTACAATACCAAAGTCAAATGTCATAAGTTAAACATGGCATGCTGGAGTGTGCAGTTTATGCAGATGCAGTTTGATCCATTTCTTTGTGACATTTCTTTGGGAAATAGTGTTCTATGAAGCAAAAATTTACAGAAACTACTCTAAACTACAAATTAGCGAACTGAGGGAACGAAATAGTAAATCGTCCACACGAATTAGCAAATCTAGGGAACGAAATAGTAAATCGTCCCCACAAATTAGCAAATCGAGGGAACGAAATAGTAAATGTTCTGCACAAATTAGCGAGGGAACGAAATAATAAATCGCCCGCACGAATTAACAAATCGAGGGAATGAAATGGTAAATCGCCCGCACGAATTAGCGAATCGAGGGAACGAAATAGAAATCGTCCACACGAATTAGCAAATCGAGGGAACGAAATAGTAAATTGTGCGCACTATTTAGTGAATCAAGGGAACGTGGTCACAATTTTTTTTTTCTTGCATGTCATGTGCGGGGCTCCGTAAGAATCAGCTGTCCTGAATGAATATCTGAATGTTTTTTGTTTTTTTTTCTTCAAACTAATTGAGTGAATTATTCAATGACTTGCTCACAGAGACAGTCACTCATTTAATTCCTGAACAAATCAGTGGTTTTGAATAAATTGGTTGAGTCAATGATTCAATAACTCATTCATAAATACTGTCACTTGTCCCCACCTACTGGCGTGAT